>NW_024498906.1:11631406-11684959 GCF_017590055.1 Onychostruthus taczanowskii
GTTGTACAATTTTGTAACTCTCTTTTTTTTTTCATGTAAGGAGATCAAGCATGCTTGTGTATTTTTGTGATTTGTTTTGGGTATTTTTGGCTCTAAAATACTTTTGGAGTTTAATCACAGGATTACCTTCAAAGAGAAAGGTACTTCATTAGGGGTTTATCATTACCTGCATTAACTTCCTCATTATCACCAACCATTACCTTTGAAAACCCTCATGAAAGCAACTGCTAGAAAAGATGTGTAACAATTTTGAGAAATTTTAGTTCTAGGTATGTAAAGAATAAGAAACAGTTTCCAAAGGCAAGAGGGAAAAAGGACAAATGAAATGACCCTTGATGCTCTTATTACAAGCATCAAAGCTTTAGAATTTTAGTTATTACCTCAATCCCTTCAATTTGAACATAATGTATTAAATATTCAGTATGTTTTATTCTGCTCAAGATAGCTTCTACTCAACCCTGAACATGCAAACTCTTACTTAGTGTGTATGAATAATCTCTTTTGATAGCAAATGCAAAATGGGTCCCCCATGTCTCTACAGCAAACTGTAAGAGATGTACAGAAAAAAAAATCTTTTAAAAGCTTTTTTTTGCCTGATTTTATAATCTCCTTTCCACACTTCCACACATCAAAACCTACGTAAAGAGTCCAGAAAGTGAAGTTAAAAAGTCATTGTGGCTTTTTTTAATACAGAGGATCAGATACATGAGTAATTCAGAGAAAGGCCATGCCCTAAGACTCAGGATCAAGTGGGTACTGGGGTGGCAGGGCTCACTGCAGCATCTGACAGCAAAAACATCAACCATAACCTATAAATTGTGATCCATTTAATACAGAAAATGCAATATTGTAAATTTAATCCATCAGATATTGTCTATTTATTCCAGAATAGAGGTTGTGTATAATATATATTAGTCATCTCGATGTTTTAATGAAGGAGGCAGACTAAGGAAGCCTTAACAAGCTCAATTTTTTTTCTTTGTTTATTCTGTTTTTCTAACCTCCTTCCAACTAAATAGCAAATCCAGGCTATTCTGAATATCTCCACTTGCAGAACTGAGAAAATCATAAAAGGAAGACAGATAATAAAAAATTGACTCTGTGCTCTGGCACATTTCAACAAATTTGTCCATCAGGCAGTGGCACCGAAAAAAGAAAAAAAAGCTTTTCCTACTCTTAATAACTGATTTGAGAGAATACAGGAAACTGCAGAAACTCTGTTTGCAAACTGATAGCAAAAGAAGCATAGCTGTAACTTCCTAAGGCAATCTGAGCAAAAATCCACTGAACAGCATTTGAAACACACCTGAGATTGCACAGGTGAATAAGGACTTCCAGGCTCTCCACTTAACAGAGTTTCACTATTCATTTTTGTCTTCAGGCAGGCAATGTAACGACTACAGAAATCCTTGCAGAGTTCATTAACCTTTTCCAGCTCCAGCAGATGGATACGCAGAACTTGGATTGCTTTTACCATCTGAGGGAGAGAATTGGAAAAAAAAATCAGAAACAAAATAACTTTGTAAAAAAAAAAATAAATTTAATGTGAGATTTAAGCAAACACTGCTTTCCAGTAACAAAGATCACCCAATTAAAGCAGAGGTACTAATTGCTAAATCCTGGAATGTGAAAGGAACACAAGGAAACTGGCACACAGGGGAAACAGAACAGGACACCAAAGTGATCTTTGTCATGTGTGACACTTCAGGAAGACAGAGCAGCTCAGGGCACAGGATGAGCCTGGATGTCCATGTGGTCTTTAACCCCTCCTACACCTCTGGGGCACAGACCACACAAGAGTGGAAGTGATGGAAAGCAATCCCATCCCCAGAAAAGGTCTGGAAGGCAGGGCTGGGACAGGCTTGGCCAGCAGCAGTTCTCTGGAGCTCTATAAATCAGAAACAGCAGGTTCAGCTCCACCCTGACACAAGGAAACCAGAAGGGTTTGAGATACAGTGAGAAAGAAGACGCTCCTGTGATTAAGCATCAATTTGTTCCACAGATTGCTAGGGAGGATGAAAGCTTTTATTTTTCAATAAAATTAGAATAAGGAGGTCCCAAATTTAGTCACACTGTAGCTTAAAGTAATCAAACAGTTCTTCAGTGCTACAGCTTTTAAGTTCCTCTGTGATTGTATGTCAAAGATGAACAGCTCTCAGGTAAAATCTTGTAAGAACTTTCAGGTGAGGAGACTGATTCTGAAATACAAAACATTAAATAAAAAGCACTAAACCAAATTTAAAAAGTAATCCATGTTTAAGCTAAAATCCAAGTACAGGAGATATGTATGTGAGGAGAATACTTATCATGCTCACTGTGAGAAAAACACTGTAAGCCTGGATAACCAATGGTATTACATATTGCATGAAAATAGCTTAGGTGATTGTAAGGGTCATGGCAGAAGATCAGAAGCTAAAGCCAAATCCAGATGGTCTAACAGCAGCAGGAAATCCAGGACATTCAAATACGTACACAACACACCAGTAAAGTAATTATTTTTAATACCACACGCCATCCCCAACATTTCTGTGCTGAGCTGGATCTCTGAGACAAATATCCTTCAGTTTCATGAAACTGAACACTTGTAGTTTTAAAGCATAATGCGGAGCTTGACTTTACAATTATTTGGAAAAATTTGTCCTATATGAGGGGTTATTTACCTGGGCAGGGCATTGAATCCAGTGAACAGAAATTAGACCCTCCAAACTAACTTATTTATTAGTTCCACCTCAAGAAGCCAACTGGGAGCTGAAGATGCCTTTGCTCAAGGCATCCAAAGGACATCAAGGCAAGAAAACTTTTGAGTGTGCTCCTATCTCCATCATGACATTTTAGCTTTCATTGAGACAGATATTTTCCCTGTTTTTTCAGCAAAAGGTTCTGAGACACTCACTCGGTGTAGACAACTGTGTGTTAAAATAAACAAGATGAAAAAAAAAAAATTAAGAAATGAAGGAATTAAAAAAAATTTCTTCTCAGGGATAAAAAAAAAAAAAATAAATAAATTACATCTTTCAAAAAAGAGCTGCAGAAACACCTGAGCTGTTTTTTGAGGGAGCTGACCCAAATGAATATCTGGTAACTCTTTTGACCTATGACACTGAAAGCCTTTGAAACACTGAGTGCAGTGACCCAGCACTGAGACACAAACCAGTGATTTTCTAATCCAGCCCAGGTTGCTTTTTAAACCGTGCTTAAGCACCTTTAAACATAACAAAGTTAAAGCATGCAAATGTAACTAAATTTTAACACAAAACAAAGGTCATCTGTGTTTCAAGAAATTCTGTCTCTGTTTCAGAGGCAAAAAGCTTAAAATAGAAAATTCTTCATGTGCGACTAATCAGCAAATTGCACATCACATTATTGAGTGTTTGAACATTCAGCTAAAACTGAGGTAACAAAATATGCTTTTGGACACATAATATTTGACCATAATAGAGAGTAGTTTATTTTTGCTCAGTCAAGAGAGTTGGGTTTTTTTAAACATTAGCCAAATTTGTACTATTTATTTATCAGCATGTGCTTGGAGGAAAAATGAAAGTCCTTTCTTCAACCTAGACTTAGTTTAAAATTGATAGTTGATACTTGAGGTGAAAATTGAATTAAGTCAAAATTAACCACAAACCCAGACTCAGTAACACTACCCAGGTCTCTGCAGGGCCCCTCTCCATCACACTGCTCCTGCAGGAAGCTGTGCTGCTGTGCTTAGGAGGAAAACAAAACTTTGTAAATATGCCATGCCTGTCACCAGAACTTATTAATTCATTTACAGCTACATTAATTGTGGCCATATGGCTCCTGCTCTCTTGCAGCACAGGTGGACCAAATTCAATGTCAGCAGAAGTTCACTTTTCCCTTAAAACTACAAAAATCAAGAACTCCAGATAAAATAACTCAAGCGTTGGACAAAGGTAATACAAAGAAATGTTTTTAGACAAGTCACAGCAGCAGTAATATTGCATTCAGTGCTACTGCATAGAATATGCCACAGAAAAATGACATTTTATAACTGATTCAGTCTTTTCAGCTGTAGCAATAAAACTGGAGTATCACTTCAGAGAAGTGAACGAAGATGAAGTAACCATGAGATTTGTGTATATTCACACAATCCTAGAATGGTTTTGGTTGGAAGGGACCTTAAAGATCATCCCATTCCAACCCCTGCCATGAGCAGGGACACATTGCACTATTGCTGAAATTGCTTAAATAAAGGTAAACTATTAGAGAAAGAAAAGTTATTGAAAAACTTCCAGTTCTTGCGATCAGGAGCCTATTCATATATAAATATGTCTCCAAATTTAATAAATTCAGGCTATCTTTAGCCTAAATATGCTCCATGTTGTGCTTGTGTCCTGCCTTCAGTGCCTCAAGCCCATGGTGCAAAGGCACAGACACAGCACAAACTGCCTCAGTCGTGATCCCCAGCTCACCTGTGCTGATGTAAAACACACAGCCACAGTTCTTTATGGATTTCAGAGCACATCAACTGCACATGTGGGCAACATACATGAAAGAATCTCCATATACTGACAAGCAATTTCACTCAAATGACTCTTCATTTGCAAATAAACCAATTAAAATATATACATACACAGTTTACCTACCTCCCTGACCCAAATCCTCCTGCAGCAATTCAGATTTTCAGTGGAAGAACACAAACTCTGGGAGAAAGGCTATTTTGTTTTCATTTGTTTTGATTTGATAACCTCACTCCTCTATTTTGAGTCCTCAGCTATGAGACATAGCTTGAAAAGGAGTAACTAGAGGTTTATGGGACAGTTCTGCACATTAAAACAGCAAAAACACTTTTCAGAAAGGCTTGGTCAGTCAATATTCAAATGACATCAGCTGGCTTCACCTCTACAGCTCAGGCTCCAGACACAACTAAGAATTCAAGAGAATTGAGAAGAGGGTACTGAACCAAAAATCCTTACCCCAAACGAAACAAAAAACTCGGGGGTCTTCAAAAAAGGCAGTGTCCTGTTCAAATACAAAAGGGAGAGTAGATTTAACACCCCTTCTTTTGTATTGTGTCTAGACTTGACAAAGCCATAAGTAACCTGCTCTGACTTCACAGCTGACCCTACTCTGTGCAGGAGGTTGGACACCTGAGCTTGTAGGGCAACCCAAACCATCCTACGGTCCTATGAATTCTCCTATTCTCCTATGAATTTCTCCATATTCTCCTATGAATATGGAGAAATTAAAAAATCCACCCATGTGTGGGAAGAGTTTACTCTGAACAGAGAGGCAGGAACCACCCTGAGGCAATGTGGTATTTCTGCAGTGCCTGGGTTAGCAGTGAGCGACAAAAAAGTGTTAAGCAATGAATGTCTTCAAACATAAAATAATCTGAGAAAGTTCTAAAAAAACTCTCTGCAAGCACCCATGCTGAACAACTTCTTAGACATGGAGGAGTCTGTGGATGTCCTGTGCACAAAAGGAGACTGATGGAAACAAAGAGCAGTTGGTTCATTCCAGGATCTGTTTTATCTGTGAAAATGAGGCAGGGATAGCAAAGGGTGAGGGGAAAAGGGTGTGGAGCTCCTACAGGTGATACTCCCAGTTATGTAGATAAGCTGAGCACACTTCCAGAAAGCAGCAACAGAGACCACCAAAATCTGGTCATTGACAGCAAACACACATCTTCTGACACTGATGCTTGGTAAGAGGACTAAGGGGATGCAAATAACATTCCAAGAAGACACAGAGGAAGTCGAGGCTCTAGGAAAGCACATTTCCAGTCTGTAAGAACACAAGCACAAACTTCAGCTTCTACCTCCTTCACACAGGATTTGAAAACAGGAGATCTGCAGTACAGAACCACAGGGTCATCCCAGAGCACGTGGCCCTGGATTGCACCCAAACCTGGGAAAGACCCTGAAGAAGTAAAAAAGGCCTGGTAACAATTCTCCTGGATTGACTATGATCCTTTGTCCTGCTGATTCAAGATCACCAGCTGATGTTGGAGAAATCCTTGCTGAAATCCTTTTTAATACTAAAGCAGGAAGCCACCAATTAATTTAGAATGGGAATTATAATACCAAAGTAACAAGATAATCTAGACCATAGCTTACTAAGAGCTACTCAAATTGGAACAAGCACCCACTGCTCTTAATGAACTTCCTTTCTGGTCAAACTGATCTAATGCCTGTGCCACCCAGATTAACATTCTGTGGTCCTCTGGAAGAACTCCAAATTCCTCTTGTGGAGTATTCAAGGCACTTCAAGTGAGTGCACAATGTGGAACATTGCCAGGACTGTAAGTGACCCTACAATCACTATCTGTGACCCTTCCTAATTTCTGTTATCTACTTAATTAGCCCATAGGGAGCATGGAGCATGGCATTATATTCTGCTGCTTTGGAGCTGTCAGTTGAAGCCCTGTCACAGAAACTGCAGTCTGGCTGAGTTCTACATGCCACATCTCAAAGAGGTAAAAGGAAAAAAAAAATGAAACAGCTGACCAATTTCCTTACTGTAATGGGCCTGTGACTCTCAGATAGGATTTGAATTTGGCTCTTTAGTGTTGTGATGCTCAGTTCATCTCAGTTTAGCTCTGGCCCGAGTTGATCCTACTGAGCAAACATTTACACCTTATTTGTTTGACTGCTCACCCTTCTACCCCGTCTAATTATCAGTCTTAACAGCTTCTCCTTTCAGATGAATGGTTGAATTAACATTGGAGTTAAAAAGGGAAAGACAGCATGAGCAGAAGATGAAACCAAGGTGCACAATAGTGTTTCTTGCTACTAAAGAGAGACTCTTTATAAAAAAAATGTATATGTGTGACACGAGGCAGAAAAAAACTGCCTGTCTACAGCCTTCCCTGTGGCAAGCACCAATATTTCAAGCTGAAAAGAGACTGAAAGCCATGCTAGCCAGTTCACAACTTAAGAGAAGCTTGTGCTGACTGCCCCACATCAAATGAAGAGCTGTCAAAATGTCAGCTGTTCAGAGTTCCCAGCCTCCAGGACAGGCAGAGGACAAGCTGCACTCAGGTTTCATTTGGTATCCAGTAACAGAAAGTCACAGCTCACAATATGACTACAGGATTCAATGTTCAATGCCAAGGATTTTTGATTTTGCAATGTGGTTCCAGTTTAAGCCACTACTGACCTCAGCAGCCATGGAATCCAGGACATAAATAATTCCTCACCCACCTCAAGCAAAACCAGCCAGGTTTGTGCAGCCCATCAGTATTCAGCAAAGGAGAACACCACATAATCCAAGAGACTTTGTCACTAGAACCACAAACTGAAACCATAAACAGGTCAATGACAGGAAGGACTATTTGAACACACCAGACCCAGCTACAACCAAAGCAAGCTGGATCTGAAAGAGTGTTTATGTATGACCAAAAAGCACAGGGAACAGGCCAAGGCAAGCAGGATCTTTGGGAAACCAATCTCTGGAGGCTCACAGAAGCCACAGAGTAGCTGAGGTTGGAAGGGACCTCTGGAGATGGCTTAATCCAACCCCCCTGCTCAAAGCAAGGTCAGGTAGGGCAGGTTCCTCAGGGTCACGTCCAGCTGAGTTTGACTGTCTCCAAGGATGGAGACTCCACAACTCTCTGGGCAGCCTGAAGTATTTAATCACCCTCAAAGTAAAAAGGTTTAATGGAACCTCCTGTATTTCACACCCTTTCCTAAGTAAGTTCATGCCCATTTCCTCTTGCCCTGAGGAGTCAGTCTGTCTTTTTGCCCATTAGGACTGTTATGATTTGACAGTCTGAGGGGTGGTAACTGCATTAAGAATCTAAGGTTTTATCTCATTGTGCTGTGGTGGAATTTGGGGAGAGGAGGAGGAATGTTTTGGAAGGTTTTCGTTCTGAGTTCTGTGTCTGTTCCTTTTTACATATTGTAAGTTAATAAAGTTTTTTCCTTTATTCCTAAGCTGGAGCCTGCTTTCCTCTATTTCTGGTCACATCTTACAGCAGCCACTAGAGAGAATATATTTTCATGGGGGCACTGCCATTGTGCCAGCGTCAAACCATGACAAGGACTTGGCATTTCCCTTTGCTGAATTCCATGAGGTTTCCATTTTTCTGCTTCTCCAAAAGCAATGAAGTACCTTTGAATGGTGGCAGAGCCACGTGTGCATCAGCCCCTCCTCCCAGTTCTGCAACACCTGCAGCCCTGCTGAGGGCTCAGCCTGCCCCATCACCCCAGTCAGCAATGGAAATGTTGAACAGCTCTGGTTTCACAATCAGTCCCTGGAGAACAGCACTTATGGGTTGCCCCCAACTGGACTTCATGCTGCTGACCAGAACCCCTTGAGCCCAGGGGTTCACCCATTTTTCAGCCCACCTCACTGCTCATTTATCTCATCCCTGTCTTGTCAGTTTGTCTATGAGGACATTGTAAGAGAGCTCAAAAGTCAAGACAAACTACAAGCACTGCTCTTTCCTCATTCACTGAGCCACAGCTCCTACATTCCAGCTATTAGACCCCAGATGTGCTTCTGAAATTAGAGAAACATGGATTAGAGAAATATGGGAAAACAGTGATTGTGTTGGATTCAGAGAGTTACAAATGAAGAAAATAACCTGAGGCTTAACAAGTCAGCAGACCTGCTTCATGCAGAACAGAACTAACTCTCATTTTCGACTAAAATATTGAAGGCAGGTATATTCAAAATAGGGAAATCACAGCTTCATCACAGGAATGACTTTTAGAAAGCCTAAAGGAGTTAATGATGTGAAAGAAAAAATTATATATGGTAAAGACTTTCTAAGACCATCTTATAATAGCTCTTCCCTCACATTAACTAGTTGAGGCATGATTTAAATAAAATTGGAAAAAATTTACATCAATTACATGTTTTTGATAAATATGTTAAACACCCAACATTCTAAAATTAATTTCCAGAGTCAGTCTGTCTACGGAAAGGATTTGTTTCTGTTTGTCTCTATTACACTCATGTCAGCTGAGAATAGGAAACAACTGTGAAGAGCCCAATGTAAATTTACAGACAAAAGGGAAAAGGGGGTCAGAAGAAATTTTAAAAAACATTTTTAATCATCAACATAAAGAAGAATCTCTCACAGGCAGAAAAATGTAAGGAGAAACTACAAGGACCACTTGAGATCAGAAATTAGGAAGAAGCTGCCAATGTGATGGTTGTCTCAGAAATGAAAGGAACAGCTAATACTTACTAAATTATCAGTTTCTGGATCTTCACAGAAAAAGGGTTTTCCTTCTTTTTCCTGCTTCCTTACAAAGTTTTCAATATCTACATCAAAACTGGCAGAAGTTGTGCCTTCTGAGCCTTGTGTAGATTGTTCACATTTTTCAAATAATAGTGCTAACAAGGGAAATAGTGGGTGCCTAGAAAAATAAAAAACAGTTTACATACATGAATAAGTATTTTCACTTATGTGAAAATTAAGACATCTAGCTCAGAAAAGCTCACAGTCACTCATGGGAGTGTGACAAGTTCTGGAAGAGACTGCATATAACAGCATTGGCTAGAGCAAAATAAGATAAATGCTTATTTTCATTTTGATTTACCCCACTCCAGAGGCCAATATAGCAGTAAAATATGTATATATTTAATTAAAGAGAACAATTGCAAGCAAAAAAGCTCTGACTGTTTAATTCACTGTAATTGAATGGCACTGAGACAGATTAATACAGTGCACTGGAAATGAGATTTAGGATTTGCAAAGAGGATGAATGCACATTTAAATGAAGCCTGATAAAATGAATTTGTTCTTCGGTGTGGGCCACACTTATACATCATGAAATAACTCTAAAAAATTGAGAAGAATA
This sequence comes from Onychostruthus taczanowskii, assembly GCF_017590055.1. Lineage (NCBI taxonomy): Eukaryota > Metazoa > Chordata > Aves > Passeriformes > Passeridae > Onychostruthus > Onychostruthus taczanowskii. The sequence continues at coordinate 11,641,180 of NW_024498906.1, forward strand.
TTCAGAGGCCTCCTGTGAAATCCTGCTCTAAGGAGAAGATTTTGTTAGCACAAGTCTATAAACGAATGGATACATCTTTCTGCCTCATGTTGAGGTTTTTTTGATGTTTTGTTTGGCTTTTTCCTGTTTTGGTGATTGTTTTGGTTTTTTTTTTTTAACCTGAAAACCAGTAATAATTTTGTCTTTATAAAGCAGTTAAGGTAAAAGAACACTTAACCCCATGAAAACTGAGCAAACTGCTTAGCACAGCACTTTTCACTGAAAAAATTCAAATTAGCGTGCTCATACATCAACATTTAATCCATTTTGAGCTAATTACTGGGGAACAGATTGTTATCCCTAAAGGAAAAGGAATAAAGATTGACCTAATTACAATAAAAGTAAAAACTTGTATCGAAAATAAAAACAACAATATGACAAATAGTGACCACAGTTTAAAGGCTAAAGCAGCTTTCTAAATTTGGCAACCACCCTTAGAATACCCTTTAAAACTGCTGAAATTGAAAAATCCCACAAGCTCAGGAGGTTTTTCCTTGGCTGATGACTGACAGTGAAGCCTAGTTGGTCTCACTCTTTCCTTATAAATGATGGAGAGAGCCAAGAGATCACCTGATTTTAAGCTAGTTATCATTTATTTATTAAAAACCCCAAATCCTCTACCCTATCCTTCACCCTTCAAAAGACAGAACAGGAGAACAGGAGTCCATCACTACCTGTAAATGGCCTGCTTGTCTGCATCCATTGGAGTCTGAGATTCCACAGGGGCAGGACTCACCCCTTCGGCATCAGTTTCAGAGCAGTTGGGATCTTGTTCAGTTTTTAACTCTGTTACCACTTGCATCTATAGGAAAAAAAAAGTTAAATTTGTAGCCCTGACGTAAAATAAGGGTGCTGTGTTCTAAGGAAAGAGCAGTGCAAAGGGCTCCTAGATTGCCAGAAGGTTGGTGTGACTTGGCAGTGACACAAGAAGTTGCAGCAGCAACAAAACCCCTCTTTTAATCCCTGACACTTTTTGATGGATAAAGGTCATTTCCAAGTTTTTGCATTTGGCTTTAAAATGGGAATGATAGATATTAGTAAATTGTTGAAGCATTTTGTCTCTGAAGTGGCTGTTTTTGGAATAGCCTACAGTACATTGCTCCAAAAAGTTCATGGGAATGTCTGCATAAAAATCCTTTAGGATGAAATCAATGTAAAGAAAAGTTTATGCACTTAAGATTTCTTTTTTATTTTTTACTGTGCATTGTATAAGGGTACGAAGAAGGTTTTTTTGTCCACTAAAATGCACATTTGCTTTAAAAAATCTGAAATATTCTGTGTCCCTCCAGTCCTTCAATTATAGAAGCATAACCTCCCATGACCTTCAGCGCTCCATTTTACATATTGCAAGAACCAAGTATTTTAGGGCTATCAAACTACATGAGAACAGCAGTAACTCCTCCTACACATCCATTTAACCCACATTTATACCATGGAAAAGCACCACAGAGCCACAGCTTCACCTGAGCACCTCCTAAATTGCATTAGGAGGCTGGGCACACCTTTGGGGTGCTTTGAAGGTGTTCCAGGTGTTTTTTCCATCACCTCCAGCTAAATATCTTTTGGACTAAAAGGTCTTCCAGGAAGCTGAACTGTGAAAGTCACAGTTTCCTCCACTCAGCCCAAACTCTTTGGTCTTCTCCCATTTGAGCATCTCCACAAAGACATGAAACCACTGCAGTATTTTCTCTTAATTCTCTTTTATCTCAGGTAGAGGACAGACACTGCTCTAGGGATCTCCAGGCACCCAGAACTGACAGCTCCAGAAACTATTAGAGAGCCTGACTTTAACAGAGTTTAATTTATTTCCACATAACACCAGCAGAAAAATTTATACTATTCTTTACAGTCTAGGAGAACCAAAAGGTTTGTGATTTATTTCCTAAGGGGGCCAAGCCATCTCCTAGAAAAATCAGAAACTGAGAAAATTCAGCATCTCTCACCCAACAGAGCAGCCTGCCTTGCAGAGAGCTCCCCCAGCAAGCAGAGATGATTTTCAAGCCAGAATGCTTAAAAAAAAGGTAACTAATGGACTAATTTCTTGGCTAATGACAGGAAGGAGGAGCAAATTAGAAGGGGATGACTCAGACAAGTGATTCTAAATGTTGGCCATATATCTGCAGAGTTTGAAGGGAGGGAGTGTGTTCATTTAGGGTTCTATTGCCCTAGGAGGAGGAAACAGCTCACTTAAAACTGTAAGTTTTTTCCTGTGGGCCATTTCCAAAGTAGAAAAACAGCAGGCACCTGAATTACCTGTCTACCTTGGACACTGAGAACTTGAAATACACAACAAATAGGAAGAAAAAGTTCTCCCCCAATCTGTTCTTTAGAAAAAAACATATTTTACTTTCACTGCCACAGGACGGTATGTATTTGCTGGGGGAATAAAGTCAAATATGTAAAGTAGGTGAGAGGAGAGAGAGAAATTAGAATTGCAATAAAAGAAACAAACAATAAAACTAAAAATCAAAAACCTGACTGCATTCAGATGACCATTTTATAGGAGATGTGGAAAGTTGCTGGTTTTTTTCTGACTGTTCCCCATTGTTGCCATCTGCTGACAGAAGTACTTGCAGCTAAAGCTTAGGGCTAACACAGAGTAACAGAAAAATGGGTCTTGAGAGGAGAGGCCACCTCACAAATTGCCTCCAACCAACAGCATTTTAATTTAGCAACTTGAAGTGTAAAACTATACAGCCTGTTTTAGAACAAAGAAACATGACCATATATACCCGACTGTTTCATTATTCCAGCTCAAACAATGTCAAAGCAGGCACTAAGGACAAAGTCACTATTTTTTTTCCCCTCTTCCTAAGTGTATTTAGCTCCTAGAGAAATGAAAACACACCTACCTGTTGTCCATCTTGATAGTTGTCTATACTTAATGTCTGTGTTGCCATCATGGTTATTAAGACATTAATTGTGTCAAATCATCATAAGTGTGAACAAATAGTCTTTAAAGAAAAAAAAATAGTCAGTTAAAAACGTGGCCACTTAGAATTCAGTTCTAAAGGGTGAAGAAAAAAGGTAGAAATTCAGATTTATGCACACCTCTCTGAGAGTTTATTGACAACAACGGCCATGTGCCAATTCAAACAACAAATAAATTCAGTTTGGAAATATAACAGGTTTTATAAGCAAAAAGTTCATTGTCTCTTTATATTTTAAAGTAAAACTTTTAGTAAGAGGCTGAGGTTTTTTATACTCACAAGCTCAAGTGAACTTCAGCATTTCTGCACTAGTTAGCTGAAATTCTAAGGTAATACTACACTAGAATTCTAATCCTAATAGAACTAATACTACCTAGATTTCTAATGAATCTAGAAACAGGCAGGTTTGTGTTTCTGCATTTTGAAAAGGCTCCCAACCCACTGAGCATCACTGTAACTGAAAAAATAATAGTTTAAAATGATGAAGCAAATGCAAAATGCTAAGGAATATCCTTCACTTTTGGGTGTGAATCCCAGATTCTAAAGGGCTGAAATTACTTTGAGAGACCAAGCCTCAAGTCACTTCCAACATCAGGAATTTGCCATCCAAGTCATTTAAGGTTCAACAAAGAATGGAACAATATAAAACAATTTTTTAAACAATTGGGCCCACGTGATTATAAAGTTTCAAAAGGGACCTAGGAATTCAGAACTCTCAATTTCAGAGACATTTGATACTTTGTAAAGTATTAATTACAACAGGACTTAAACACAAGTAAATGCATCATGTTATTCTCTCTAGGCATTAGCTGGAGTTTGGTGCCCAGATGAGTTAAATGTTTTTAAATTAAGACATACCATAATTAAAAAAAAATAAATTAGCAAAGCACCACCACCAGATAGAGTGTAGCCAACAAATTATTACTTCACATTTCATTTTCTTTTCAGATCTGCAGCCATTACAACTGAAATCACGTAACTCATTAAGCTATTACCAGTAACTATTAACACACAAGTCAATTTTCCTTGACACATCGGAGTTCTAATGTTTAGCTACTGTTAAAAAAATCCGTATTAAAAAAGAAGTCAGAGCTCATGTCTTGAAAAACATTATATCCAGGTAATAATTCCAGGCTTTCTGCTCATTTTCACTTATGTCAGTACTGAAGAACTAAGTCTTAAAATTTTCACCACTTTAAGATCTGAAACACAATTTTTTTTTTTTTCAATGTGTTCAATCACTACAAGTTTTTCAACTATTTTAAGTCCTTCCCTTATTGCATATTGCTACTGCATATGACCATTTTTAAAAGCAATTTTTACATTTCTGGATATTTTCCCCTGCAGATTATAACAGTCTCAAGTGAGTGTTTCATTTTGCAAACACAGGACAAATTTCAAGGTTCCCTTCTTTGACAACAGTTTCAGGCACAGAGACAAACCAAACTCCTTGGGAGAAACCTCAAACCTTACTCTTCATCAAACTCACTCAGTGTAATTCCTAAGTATGAGTGCAATTTTTATAATCTTTTTTTAAACAGCTTCAAAGACCAGAGAAGTTCACTACGATGATGTAAACTTGGTTTCCTCTAAAAACCAGGTTGTATCTGTTTTTACAGAACATCAGTATTCTTTCTCTGAAACTCCAAAAACACTATTGATTTTTCCACCAAAATTAAAATACAAAGCACTCACTGATAGAAGTACTTCAGATTTAATTTTTTTTTTTACAGTTACAAATCATTTGATGTTAAAAGCTAAATCAGCATTTGCCACAGTAAGTGAGACACCTCTCAAAATACTTTAAGGGAACACTTTCTGAAGCATCAGCCCTGTAAGCATTTGTCTGATGTCTAAACATTTATTTTCTTTCATAAATGGCAGCTGACAGCCAATGCAAGTTCCTGTCTTTATTGACAGAGTGAACAGGCACATAGAAAATGCTGCTTTTCTTCCTCCTCAAAAGACATACATTTAATTTATGACTGTGACATCCAAAGTATGGACCAGACTACCCTCAAAATAAAAGAAGAACAGTTGAAACGATCAACAAAGAAAGAGCAAACACTACTTAATGATTATTTTAAAGCCAAATCCCACTGAAAACACTGCTAAAGAAATTGTTTAACTGTGGGAGAAATATGAAATTCTTAGGCAAAAATGAGAAAATAAAAGTACCACTTGTAGAAGAGGAAGAAAGTCTTAAGAGCTCAGAGGGATGCAAGATCATATTTGTGGCATGAAGAAAAACCTGGAGAGGGAGGCCACAAAGATAATACATGTAAATTGGTAAAGACAGTAGGACATGGCAAGAATTTTTGGAGAACAAGACAAGCTGGACTGACCCCTCCTTCCAGATTTCCATAATGAAGAGACGTTCCACATCTGGAAGGCCCTCAGGCCACACAAAAGAAGAAAGGAGGTGCTCAGCTTTGAGCTAGATCCATAGATTATTGCATCTAGAAGGACTTTTGCCACATTTTCTCCCAGGGGAATGACTGGAAAGAATTCTACATGGGTATTTCCTTTATTTCTCACAAGAGCTTCCCCTCTGACTTATAATTACTGTAGAAAAAGATTAAGCTATTAGGCAAGATAGGAACTGATGAGATTTAGTGAAGACAACTACTGCAAATCAAGAAGAACAAATTGAGCTAATCACACTCTTAAACTGAGGCAATTAACTGCGGAATTACTTCTGTTCACTAAAAAGAAACATTTCCTCATCGCTTGCTCAGCAGAGGCAAGAAACAGTGTTAAACTTTAAGAAAAGTAACTGAGAAGGTATTTACAGATTTGCGGTTCAGGCCCTCATTTGGGAGGCGGGCTGGTTAGCAGGCACAGCCCCAGCAGATGCTCGGGCTGCAGACAGCGATGGGGCTGCTATGGCTCCCAGATGTTTATCACTGCCACAGCTAATCGCTTCCACAGCTCCTCCACCGAGCTCACACAACCCGTGGATGGTTTCTGATCCTTTTTACACCGAGTCAGCCAGGCTGGTTCAGGCCTCTCCCTGCTGAAGGTGGCTGTGATGGAAAGCAGCTGACGTGGTCTGAAGTGGTTGTGGTGCACTCAAGCAAGCCCTGCTCTTGGCTGACCTACTGGTGGGTGTCCATTCCCAGCTCACAGACCATCCCCAACCAGCACACTCTGCCTCAGGACACAGAGTGTTTGGGTATCTGAGGTGAACCCAAGAATATCTGATTTCTGAACACCTCAGCTTTCCAAATGCCAATTATTCTCTGTGAAAGAAATTGAGAGCAGAGGGAAAAGTGTGTTTTTGTTTTATATTCAAAGACTTACAAACAACAGAAATAACCTGAGGGTGAGTCTGCTGGTCTGCTTCACACAGAACAGAACTCACTCTCATTCTATTTATTTTGAAAGTAAAGTGTGTAGAAAACCCAAGGAAAAACTTAAGGTCATGTAACTGGAAGCTGATGCATGACCTGCAATCAGAAACTCCACTGATACCTGTGGCGAAAGGGAGTTCATAAAAGAGCATGGTCTACAAAGCAAAGGGAAAAAAAAAAAAAAAAAGAAGCTTTTTATAAAATGAGGTACGAAGGAAAATGTAAAGCAGAAAGGAAGCTAAATGAAGAGGGGCAATCATAATTAGAATGTGGAGAGCTTGTGCAAGTTGAGTATGTAAGAGAAGAGATTAAATGTGAGCTGAAACATACACACAAAGTGATCACTTAACATTCATCACTCCACTCCTTGCTTGTTTCACTTACTCCTTCATAATTAAGGGCACAGGGACCACCCAGTAACGTTAACAGAAGGTACAAGTGAGCTGCTGGAGATCTGTGGTATCATTTTTAACATACACAAGCTACAACAGATGTTTGTAAGAGATATAAATAGTTATGCTTCAGGCTACGACCGAACCACCAACTCTCTTAGGGTTGTGAAGGAACTACCCAACAGACTTGTTAACAAGTAATCATTCCTTCTAATTTTCCCTCATACATGTTTCTTTGAAGTCCTTCAGAGAGAAATGCATGACTGGCAGATTCAGCATGGCTCTTTGTTCATTCTCATTTAACTTTAGTCCTGGCACTTGCTATGTAACATTAGATCCTTACATTCACACAGCCAGTTAAAAAGAAACAAAAATCAATTCTCTTTGACACATGAAAAGCAACTAGAACCGGCTTTCTTTTCAAAACAATACAGGATGATATTTATTTCCAGGGCATGCTGTTTTCTAAAGAAGACAAAATATTGGCCATGAGAAAGCTGCTCACCCCTTTCCTTCAATGAGTTGAAGACATTATCTTGTTCCAGCACAGAGATCCCACTTATGTACAAGGTGGAAGACAGAAACCTAAAAACCAACAGAGAAAGTCAGAAGAAAATAACACCTTAGAACAAACATTCTAAGACTCAATATAATTTTTTAAAAATTGTTTTATTATGTGGTTCCCTCATCAAGTGTTAACGAACAGACAGGAATTTTTTTGCATGTTTTGCAAATTTTTGCATTGTTAATAATCTCTAATCACACCCATTATCCCACGCTTGAATTTCTTATCCCATTATTTGATCTTTCTCTCATCTTATTCCATTCATTCTCTACATTCACCTTTGTCTCCGTTGACACCTCTAGCAGAAGGCTCCATTTGGATAATAACTCCCTCCCTGTTAAACCTTCATATTTTACTCCTTGGCTCAGTGTTTGTCTGCCAAGAGTAGACAAGACACATCCAAAAATAAAACCTTGAAATGCAAATAGAAGTAACTCACCCCTGCTGTGAAAATTAAGCATGAAATCAAGAAAGGTGAGAGATTTTTTCCCCCATTTAAATCTCCTTCATAATAATTTGAATACAATCCATGGTAAAATCAAAGCATGATGCTAGAAATGGGCCATTGTTAGGATCCTGTCTTCTGTGAAGACAGGTTCTGCTACAGGATTATTTGACCATTTTAAAAAGCTTTCCAAAAATTACCACTTAAAATTACTTTAATTACATTTAATAGCACCCATTTGATACAGTGAAGCTACTTTTAAAAAGCAGTAAGGATTGTGAAAGCACAGTAGCAAAGATCCTGAAAACATACTCAGAAAACACAACTGCTGAAAAGCATTAAGAAACCATCTCAGGAGACGTTCCAGACACTAAGGTTGCACAGAGGCCACCAGAAATTAAATGATGGCTAAAACACAGCTGAGATCTCGAATCTGATTATCTCTGTTTCTCACACAGATAAAGTTCACAATAAGAACTAGAGAGAAAGTAACTCAAACATTTTTGAATGCAAGATGAAATTGGTCTTTGAATTGGTCTTTAAATGAATTAAAATTTATGGACGTGTTGCTTTCCACAAAGTGATGGTTTTCAGACAAGTTCACAGAAAAAACAAAAGTCAAGAGCCACTCAATCTAGATGCCATCTCTGGCTCATGAAACCTGGTTCTAAACAGGGCAGGGAAGGTACTTGAGGAGTTTTAAGGCAGTTTAAATTTCAGCCATTGGTTAGAGACTGAACACTGAGCAAGAAGGAGTTTCAGCCCAAAGTGATACACCTGGTCTTGAAGATTCAAGAAGCAGATGGTACATTAAAAGTTCTTACCACTTCTCCTTAAACTGTCAAAGATCTATATCTTCAGAAAATGGGATTCTCTCATTTTTGCAGCTTCTTAATTCTGTTCTGAGGACAGTGTAACCCTCTTGCTCCCTTCTTCAAATGCCATGCATTTTGGTACTCATTCTCACTTCAATTTACTGGGCTACTTTCAAATACAAGACTTCTCACTATTCATGGCATCTTCAGAACAGAGGTCACTGACAGATAAATCAGGATAGATAAATAGATGAATTATCCATTCTGTGTCTCTGCTCAGACATAAGGAGGACTATTGCAAACCTGAAAATCCTGCTCCTGCATTCAGAAATAACTGCAGCCAAGAACTGATGGGGCCACTGCTGCCAGATCTGGTCAGTCAAATATTCAGCATATGAAGAAGTAGCGCTTGCCTGCAAAGCCCTCAGCTGAAACTCTGGAAAAAGCAAATTTCTAGGCAGCTTATGAGATATCCAGAGCAGGAACAAAGAGGTGCTAAAGAAATGCAGGCCTGGGTGAAAGATGCTGCAGAGGGAAGGATGTGGCTGAGAAGGAGCCAGAGGATGTTGCAGTGATATTGCCCTCTTCAAAGAGACACTGGACAACACCTAACACTGCTGAACCCTAAAACACAACAGGCAAGAGAGATCTGAGCTTGCAGAGGACGATGTCTTCTTGCACATTTCAGTGGGAGAAGGAAGAGGGAGCAGATACACCTGTTACAGGGTGGAGACAACACCCAGGCACTGTGGAGTCTTAACCTGGACTTGCTATTGCCCATTTTTGTTTTCCTTTAATTCCTCTGGCAGACAAGCTTGAAAGTAACGCCATCATAATAAAAATACCTAACTATGAAACCAAAACAAAGGGCAACTTGCTTTGTCTCTCGGAAAGTGAATCAGCACCGAGGTTTTAACTACAAAGTAAAATAGGAACTTGTTCATTCAAGCACCGAGGAGCCCTTGTTTGAGTCATCCTCTCATTCTGCATTTCACAGCACAGGAAGCAAAGACCTGTGACATTCACATGCACAAATACGAGCAGACATTAAGATCCATGTGTTTTTAGAGATTCAAATAATGATAGTAATAATTGATTCAATAATGAGGCAGTAAGTAGAGCACACATGCCAACATCCAGGATTCGTTCCACCTTTGCTGCAGCTCACTTCCATTTTCACTGACCTGCCCACGTAGAGTCATTCACAGAAATTAAGACAAACAAATCAATATGAAGTTGATGCAGACAAGTTTATTAAAACTGTTCTCCTCATTCAGCACCAAGGTGGTTTCCATTTCCTCTGTCTCATGTACTTAAAAAGTACAGTCATTATTTAGAATATTATACTTTTAAAAAGACAATGTTCCTGCTCAGGAACATAATACCAGCCTCAGGGAGTTCCATCACACAGATGCAGCCACTCAGTTACTCCCCAACAGCTATGCTGCCAATTGCCCTGGGAGTCAAGCCCTAAAAAGCCACAAAACCAATTTTGGGTTGCAGTAAAATGAGATTTATTTTGTGTCACTTTGTTCCCTTTATTGTTTGGTGGTGCAATAGAGTTATTTATATGTTAATCTTGATGAATATGAAATTACATTAAAAATGAATGCAAATTATACTTTAAGAAATGGAAAATTAAAAATAAATTAAAATCCACAACTAAAGTTGAATTTCTGCAGAAACACAGGCTACACTCCAAGCTACCATCAACCTTTCTTTACATGTAAGATTTTGAACAGAGATGCCATGTAATAGTGACTTTATTCAGCAAGGCCTCTCCAACAGTGTATCTATTGCTTTGTTGTCCCGATAATCTTTCCCAGCATCCCCTTTTCATATCCCTCCATCTCAGACCTTAACAATCCATCCAAAGCATTCATACCTCAGGCCACCTCCCAAGCACCACCACACACTGTCACACAGCATGACCAACACCAAACCATCTCATCACAAGGTTTGTGTTCCTTTAGCAACTCACTCTTTGTTTAAACTCTGCTTTTGGTACATTTAATTCTGTAAATTCTCCTATTTGCAAGTACCAAATTAAAAAATTTAAAATGTGCCACTTTATAAGCTAAAACTGCATATGCTGTTAACAGATAAAATGAGTATTAAGGATGCATAGATCATAGGAATTTCTCCAGGCACAACAACAGAAATAAAACTGAGGGGATCTTGGTCTTATGAAGAAGTCCAGCTCCTGATTCTGCACACATCCTTGGTGTGTACACCAGCATATTTCTAGGGAAAGGTGCAAAATCATGGGCCACATTCCTGATTCCATGTCATCCCAATTTGCCACAGTCCTTCTTAACAAGGACGAGAAAAATGAGGAATTCTACCCAATCCTGTCATAAAATGATGTATGCCAGGTATCCTGCCCCCAGGTAGCTCTTGGAATTCTGGAAGGGAATCCTCAGGTTGTTCTCCTATCTTCTGAAAAATAATCCTCATTCTTCTGACTATGGAAAGATCCTCAAATTCAAGGAACTTCCTGCAGCATCTCATTTCTCCTTACCCAACTCACACTGTAATTTGACGCTGCTTTATTAGCCCCATAAAGTAATAGTAAAGAATTTAGGGGACTAAACAGCAATTTTGGCAAGAACAAAAACTTGGGGGAAAGGAAACCTCCCTCTTTAATTGTTCCAAAACTCTTGAGGGATTAGGGTATGAGGGAGCAAAAATATTTCCCATCACTCTCTCATCCACCACCAATATTCATATAATAAATGAAGATTCCTCTTTTTTTCTGTATTCTTAAGACCACAAACAGAAGGACTTGATGGGTCGAGCATGAGAATCCTCACACACACATCAAGAATCCTCATACATATTTATTGTTACAGGGCAGAGAAGGAGTTTTTGCCCTCAGTTTTTACCCAATGTGCTTTCATAACATGTTGGACTCAAAAATCAGGAAGATGCTGTCACATCTGCCTTGCTGCTGTGGCAAGAGGGTGGCATTGGAAAGACTCCAAGCACTCCTCACATCCCAGAGGATGTGTATCAGCACTTCCACAGCTGGAACTGATCCTGTACAACTCCTGCTCACTTGATATTTAATTACTTTTTCAAAACAAATTTCATTTTAAAAAAGACAAAAAAAAAAAAAAAAAAACACAAAAAAAAAAAAAAAAAAACACAAAAAAAAAAAAAAAAAAACACAAAAAAAAAAAAAAAAAAACACAAAAAAAAAAAAAAAAAAACACAAAAAAAAAAAAAAAAAAACACAAAAAAAAAAAAAAAAAAACACAAAAAAAAAAAAAAAAAAACACAAAAAAAAAAAAAAAAAAAAAGGGAGAACTCCACCACTCTCACCATTTCTCTGGCATTCCCCACATGGATAAACAGGGTTGCTGATGTCCCAGACACAAATCCATCCCTCTGCCACTGAAGCCTTTGGAATATACACACGAGTACATCTCAAATGTCTTCATTTTGGAGACACTCATGCAACCATCTCCTTCCAGGCAAATTAAACAAAAGCAACAGGAAATCCCATTTTAATCATGATTTGCATCAGCACCCAATAAACTATGACTGAAATGAATCTTGTTTTGTGTTTATACTTTGTGGTTTCATAAGGAAGACACAGAATAACCACCAGTCTCTCTGCCTTTATTGCCATTGAATACTTTACAATGTGAGCAGTTTGTGTAAGCATATGTTATGTTTTCCAACCTTTTTATTATAAAACCATAAAAGTTTCCAATTATTCTATGAAGGGGTGAATTCCTGATGCTATTGAAGTACAGCTGAAGGGTGAATAGGAGTTTTTATTTAAATAATAAATGCATTTAAAATGGACTTTGGATGTTGAATGGAATAAGAAAATGCCTTCTACACATTCTTGGCATTTAAACAATTCATCAAGATCAGGATGTTCCCTTACCAATTATTTAATTTTTGTATCTTTAATGATTTCTGGAATAACAACCCCATTAATGAATCAAGCATTAACCTGGACCTGAAAGTGACACATAGAAAACTGGAAGTGACAGAAAATCCAGGTCCTGCAACCCTCTGTGAAATCCAACTCCAATCCATCACGAACTTTTCCAGAATCTTCCCAGAATGTTCTGACTCCAACATTTGGTAAAATAACAACTAACTTTGTTTTGCTACTAAGTTTAGGTCTTAAAATTAACTGTTATTTTTTTTTTAAATGAGGATAAAATAACAACTCTTCCTTTCCTGCTCCACTCTTGCTTCCCACCTCTCCCAAACACAAGCCTCCATCCTCCCAAGAGTTATGACTGCTGCCTAAGTGTTCTGGGGTAGAAAAGACTATTTAGGATTAAACTTACCCATCACCTACTGCTGTGAGCAGCATCAGGCTGAACTGCTTGGTCCAGGTGATGCCTGCCCAGGCAGGTGACATGCAAGGACCAACAGACAGGAAGACACTCACAGAATATTCAGGTAATTTAGATAATAAATATTTGCCCAGTACTATAGAAAGCAGTTTTTTCCAAGAGGTTTTGGTCTGTTGAAGGTTCTCAAAGAACATGCTCCATGTGAATTCTTATGATCCTTTCCCCTCTGCAACACTAAAATCCACAACTCAACTGCTGATATGCTCTTAAGTAAGAAGAATCCTGCCTTTCTTATAAATTAACATATTTACTTAGAGTCATTCTCAAGATGCTGAGTCATTTTTAAGTTGGCAGAATAACTCTGCTCAAACATATTCATCATGGCAAATTTCAGTTGGACTAAGAATTAAGAGACTGAAATTAACACCCCAAAATAATAATAATAATAATAAAGATAACCAGGTAATCTTCCTTCTGGTATTGCTACTATCATGGCCTAGACCACATAAAAATTGGGTAGAAAACATAAATTAAGTGACCACAGACTGACCCAGAAGTTCTTTAGTTACCAAATCATACAACACAGCACACACATTTTCATTCCTCTGTTCTCTAGGCATGTCAAAAACGTATAAAGATCCAATTTCTGTTCTCTAATTGCCTCCGTTTCCTTGGAATATAAAAGGCTTGGACTTTATTTTTCAGCAAGTATGATAATATCCTTTTCCCTTTGCTTTGTTTGCTGTGTAACTCATAAAAAGCCAAGCAGGATGTGAAGTATAGCCACACTTCCTAGCTTCTTCTGCCATCAAGAAAAAACACAGGCAATTCCAAAACCTCGCTATTAAAATGAAAATTGAAATTTGGAGGTTTAAAAGAAATGGATCCCTCTTTCAGTATAGCAGAAGCAAGCTGTCATATTGTACTTTTTGCTTGAATTTCCCATCAGCTGCACAAGAGAGCTGCAGATCCCTGGGCACAGCAGGTGAGGGACAGTCTGTGATCATCACACTCAGCTCCCATTTTCAAAAATCACCTTTTGACTCTCTGTGTACTTAAACAGCCCTCAGGTTTAACAGCAAATACCTCTTTTGTACATTTAGATATTAAAAAACGAGAACACCACGGCCTGGAGCAGCTGCCACATCAAACCCCAAACAATGTGTTCCTGTGAAGGATGAGAACCAACCATGCCAGAACAAGATCTCAATTTTATTTCCCTTTCTAGCACCAACGTTTGCCTCCTCATGCCATACATGATGTGGGATCCCCTCCTTGCTGGCAGGGGAACCAAGTTACTGCCCTTCAGCAGCTTCACAAAAATGTACCACAGCTTCATAACAACACAACTGGCATTTCCAGATCCATAGTTTTTATTTATTATTTTATTTTCCACCCCACCCCTGATCTACCTGATGAATCCCATGTTCCACAGTTCTGGCATGAAACCACCTCAGTGAACAAAGTGAAGAACCTGCTTAAGTGTGAATATTTCACCGTTCAACTCCCTTGGGGAGATCTAAAATGGTCTGGGTAGAAGATTTTGGCAACATCTGGCATCAAGTAAGCAAATGAAAGAACTCCATCAGCAGCTTTTTCTCCTTGCTCTTGGAATCCTCTTGCTTAGAAGAGCAGTAAGTTGTTTTACATTTTGTACAGCACTGAGCTGTAGCAAAATAAACCCCTCTGAGAATTCTCATTTTTAAACTTACAGACTCTTTGAACAAGTGAGAAGTGAAGTAACCAGCTGCTGCTGCTGCAAGAGAAGTAACATTTGCAACATTTTTAATTTCACACAAAAAACACCTGCATTTGGTCTTACTTAGACCAAAATAAAAATATTAATCTGCTTTACTGTAAGCTTTCACATATGTGCCAGTTTTGCAGAGGCACCATTTGGCTGCCAGACCAAGACATAATATTCTGAAACACAATTTGCACTGCTCCACTCAGGACATTGACAGGGCCATTAGAACAGGCAGTTCCACTCTGTGATCATTCACCCTCGGCCACTAACCCAGGGTTTCACTGCACCAAAGAGTCACTCTTCTCCAGGAAACTGAACTGCTCCTGAACATTCCCAAACTTGCTGTGGTAGCAAGCAGAATTATCAGGGCTTTATTAGAGCGCTGCACTTACAGCACAGAAAAATACAGTTGGAAAGCAAAATTCTTTTAGAAAGAAGAAATTACAGCTTCCAGAAGACTAAAGCGTTTAAAATAAATTAAATTTATACTTCATTCATTCTAAACTCCTTTCAGTCCTATAATGGAAGATTGCAAGGATTTAGCTTTAAAATATTTTTATTTAACCCAAATATTACAAATTGTATTAAGAATACAAATCAAAGCTGTAAGTACTTAATACCAGCTTGACTTTCTACATGCCAAAGTGAAATTTCCAAATATAAAACAAAATCCCACCAACCCTAACAACAATGTATCAAAATGTGAAGAATTCTTGGGTTTTCTATCAGCACATGGGAAACAGTAACAAGAAAAAATTTCAGCCCAGCAAAACACATAAACATAGATTTAAAAAAAAAAGCACGGCCAAAATCCACTGGGGAGATCAATGAGAAATGATCTGAACCTCCAAAATCTCAGTGCAGCACAACAGCCCCTACTTTACCTGTGACTGCAGCACCCTGAGCTCTGCCTTTCACCACTGAACTGGAGATTATGTAAAGAAAACACAGTAAAACCTACACTGAAGTTTTCCAGTGGACACTTTAATTATGAGATGACAAGAAAATATGTCAAGTGGTGACAGTCAAAATAAATATACTGTACAGGTCATAAACTGAAGACAGAACATACATGAGAAAAATAATTAGAATTATTTTGAATAGATTATGTGAAATGTTTGGGGGATTTTTTCCCTTCAAAAATTTTTTAAAACTTGAATGACGATGTGAGTGTGATTATACACAGACTCAGAAAGGGATAAATCTGCAATTTTACTTGACAGAAAATGCACTCAGAATGCATTTGCTGTTGCTTGATACTGCAGCAATGGCAGAGTCTGGAAATACACGTAAGGATGGATTTCTGATACAATCACAACATCTTGTTTCCTGGTTCGGTGTACTCCATAAAACTCACACATGCAGCTAACAGGGGCTGACCAGGGCTCCATCCAGCTGCAGAAGCCATCTCACTCCAACCACACAGACAGACAGACAGACAGACAGAGGCACAGGGATGTAACCCCACAGCACAGGCAGCCCACGAACTGATTACACCCCACAGAGGACAGGGAACAACCCCTGAGCGTGTGAACAGCAGGATGTGTGGCTACCCTAAGCCACACTTGTTACAATTCTCCTCATTAAACAATCTATACTAATGAAATTTTGTGCAAGAGCACGCTCAAGAATAAAATTAGGAACTAATTAGTGTGCACTTTTTTGTAAAAACTAAGAAAGCATTTTTTTTTTTTTTAGTTAAAAAAAATTAAATTGGACATTAGCGTACTTTGAGAGTGACCTACAGCCTCTTGCTTTCCTCCACAGGATTTTGGACTTTTTTTGTAAAAACTAAGAAAGTATTTTTTTTTTTAGTTAAAAAAAAAATTAAATTGGATATCAGCGTACTTTTAGAGTGACCTACAGCCTCTTGCTTTCCTCCACAGGATTTTGGCCCAAGTGTTTTCCAACATCCAGAACATAATGCCCATGTTCCCTGCTCCTGGGATCTGTTTAATGGAATGCACACAACCTATTCCAAAGAGGGGCAAAGACAAAAAAATCAATCTTGCCTGGGCAGCTCTTAAGTGCAAGTGTTTAAAAAAAAAAAAAAAAAAAAAAAGCCAACAAACCACCAATTCATTCACTTTTAAGGGTTTCATACCAGATATGGTGTCTTGCATTAGGAATAAATTATTTACTGCCCCATCCCTGGAAGTGTCCAAAGTCAGGTTGGACACTGGGGCTTGGAGCAACCTGGGACAGTGGAAGGTGTCCCTGCCATGGCAGGGGGGTGGAACAAGATGAGTTTTTAGGTCTCTTCCAACCCAAACCATTCTGGGATTCTCCCTCCCTAAACCACACCAGTCATTTACTCAGGACAAAACTGCAAGAAGGGACTAAAAACTCCAGCAGCAGTAGATTAAAAAAATAAGTTAATACTGTGACCAGTCTCTAAAATTACACTATATATCACTATTTAAGACTAAAGAAAATATTTAACAAACTATAATTTTAAAAACAGCAATTAGCTACACAGAGAATTATCACACAAACGTTGTAACTACTCATATTGTCATATTGTTAATTGACCAGCTCCGGCGTGGTGGGAGCGAAGGAAAGCCATGGGCTGCTCCATGAGACCTGGGACACGCGGCTCACCGAGGCAATACTTGGGGATAAAACCAGCGCTTGATTTATTATTGTTTACACGCATCCCCAGCACGGCCTCTGGGCAGTGTCAAGTCTCAGCTCCTAATTGCGGCCGCGTAAACACCCGGCAACCCTCGGCCTGGCTGTCGGGAAGGTGTCTGCTCCCAAGGCAGCCGCGGGAGCGCGGGGTCACGGCGAAAAGGAGGCAGAAACCGGGGAGAAACCCAAACGGGCTCCGCGCACACCGCGCCCGGCGGCCGGGCTCCGCTTTCTATGAACGCGGCAGGCGGGGCGAGCATCCCCAAAACGGGGCGCATCCCCCAAAGCGGGGAATATCCCCCAAAGCGGGGGGAGCATCCCCCAAAACGGGGAATATCCCCCAAAGCGGGGGGAGCATCCCCCAAAACGGGGCACATCCCCCAAAACGGGGAATATCCCCGCCTGCCCTTCCCGCTCTCCCCCCCGGGCCAGGGCAGGTGTGCAGGGGGAGCGGGATCACGGCAGGGAGAGAAGGAGAGCGGGGAGCAGCTGCCGCGGCGGTGCCAGCCCGCCCTGCGGCCCCGGGGCCGGCGGAGCCCCCGGAGCGCCCCCCGTTTTCCCCCCGCCGCCTCCGAGGAGCGGCCAGCACGGCGCTGCCCCTTTAAGCATCGCGTCGCCTCCTCTCCCTCCCTCCTTTTCCTCTTCCTCCTCCTCCGCGCGGACCCGCGCGCGCTCCCGCGTCCCCTCCCCGCGCGCGCCCCCGCCGGGACACAACGGGCGCACGGCGGCCGTTCCAGAACCTTCCTCGCTTCGCTCCCCCCCCCCTATTCCCCTCCTTCCCCTCCCCGCGCCCGCCACCGCCCCTTAAACCCCCCGGTCCGTGCGAGCGGCGGCGGAGAGCGGGTGCCCCTTTCTCCCCTCGCCGCCGCCGCCGCCCCGCTCGCCCCTTCCCCAGCCGCTCTGCCGCTTCCCCGGTGCGGCCGTGCCCGGGCGGCGGGCGCGCCGTGATGGACGGCGGGGCTGGAGCGGGGTTTGAGTGACAGCGCTTACCTCGGGTGCCAATCTTCGTCACACTGACAAGCGGCTGCAGCAATCGGGACCCGCACCGCCGCCGCGCGCGTCACCGCGCGCCGCCGCGCCCGGCCAATCACCGCCCGCGCCGCCCCCGACGCCACGGCGCGCCTCATCAATATTCATCGACCGGGGGCGGGGCTTGGGTGCACCGCCCCTCCGCATTGGGGCCGCCCGTCTCTTCCTCATGAATATGGATGAGGGCGGGGAAAGCCGTGAGGGTGAGGCCACGCCCCTGCCGTGTGTGAGGCGGAGGGGTGAAACCACTGCTGGGGGTGGGGGGAGGAGGGACGTACCAAGTGGCTGCGCCGTGAGGGGAGAGGCGGCGGCCGCTGTGGCGGGTTCGTGCCGCGTTCCCTCGGGCAGCGCTGGATGCTCGCCCTGGGGTCACCTCAGGGCGCTGCTCCCGGGCTTGGCGGAGTCCCTTGCCTCGGCTGTTGGAGCTGCGAGCCCCCGCGCTTTGTGGGGTGCCCCCGGGAGCCGCCCGGGGCGGGCGGGGGTCGCCCCTGGGAGTCCCGAGTGCGGGAGCCGCGCTGGAGGCTCCTCACAGGCTGTGCCAGGAGCTTCTCCTCCGGCCTGCGTGGGGTGAAACTGCCCGGCTGAGCATTGTCACCCTTCCAGCCCCAAAGCTGCGCCCCGCCGTTCTCCCCAAAGCCCCGAAGAGCGGGATCGGAGTGAGGGCGGACCTGCGCTGTCCCTCAGGATCCTGCCCACTGCTCGGCTCCTGCCGTGCCCAGAAATAAAGATGCTGACCACACACGGGTTTTTTTCTACCGAAACTCCGCTTGGGAGGAAGCAGTGCTGTCACAGCTTCTTCCCCCATGAGTTACCGCTGTTAAATATTCCCCCTTTTCCAAAACCATTCCTATATAAGTGTCAGGAATGTGCTTTCAGGCTGGTGCCCTATGGCTTGGCTGTTTTGCTGTTGGGATATTTAAAAACTGACTCTGCTGTGCAAAAGGGCTGGAATGCCTTTGAGTCATGCGTGTCACAGGTGATGGATCTGTCGTCTCCACCTTGTTCCTCATTCTCAAGGCTTCTGAAAGATCATCCCCACATCACCTCGCTGGCTTTGCAAGCAGAGGTTTGCAAGGGGACGAAGAAAGTGACACATAAAAAGCAAATCTCATTTTAGGAAGCTCAGTTTAAACCCAAAGCAGTTTTACTTTCAGGTCCCTCTGCAAAGCCACCACAGGGAATCTACTTGATTATCCTGTTCCCATTAAACTGGGAATACCCTACATTTTTTCATGGTCCATGTCTCTCTCCCTGGTTTAACATACCACTTTCGTGGGCCAGGCCACTTTTTAAAGATCTGGCTAATATTTTGGCAATAGAAACAGCTACTTAAATGTTCCTGCGAGCCAGGCCTGCCCTCAGTCCTCTGCGCGTCACTGCTGTGTCAAGACCCTGCTCTGCCAACACAGTTGCTTCAGGAATCTTGTCACCCTGTCCACACTGCCACCATTTGTCCACTGACAAAACAGTTGCTCCATCCCCTTGCCAGACCACCTGGAGCCTTCTCAGGGGTTCCTTTTCCATTGCCATTTTCCTCTGTATATTCAGAGCCACATGGACATCGGGCTTGTGAGCAGAGAGGGAACTTCTACAGCAAGCAGAGAGGGTGGAACTGAGCTGTGCTAATCCAGGGCGTTCAGATGAGTAAATCATGGCTCACTGTTAATGGGAATGATTTTTTAAAACAAGATTAGGAAAAAAAACCCCAAAGCCCAACCAAATCTTAGTTTCTCTCATTCACAAGAGAATCTCTGCTTCCGTTCCTGTGCTGTGTAACAACACCTCTCATGCAGTTCCTGTGGCCAGGTTGGCTGCTTCTACCACAAGTTTCAGCTCTCATTATCCCTGACACATTCATTAGTGACACATTCACTAAACAGTGCTTAAAATTAACTGCTTCCCATGTCCAGACCTGCCTCTTCTTCAAATTTGATTCTCCCTGCAACCCCTTTGTTCTCCTTCTGCCTCGCCTGCACTTCTTTGGATGGGAGTTCACTGATTTCTTCTGAGAACGAACAGATTAAATTAAAACTAATTTAGTTTCTGTTTAAACTCTCCTCCCAGTGATCTTCAAAGCCTTTCTTGATGCCTTTCCCAACTTGAATTTTCCTTTCTCCTCCTGCTTCCCTTTGCTTTTCCTTCCCTTCCTGGCTGCCACTTTCTATTCCTGAGCTCCCCCCTCATGCACAACAGGTGTGGAAATTCCTCATCTGCTGTTTTCCCGTCACCCCAGTAATCCCATATTTTGGTCGCCTTTGTAGTTAAAGTTACTCCATCCATTACTCTCCTCAGCCTCTTACTCTTTTTGCGATTTCAGTAGATGTTTTAACTCCCTTGAAATTAAAGCTTGTTATCAGAATGTAGAAAGTCTGGTTCCCCACACATCTGTACCTCGTGGTTTGTTAACCTCAGGGTGGAAGGTGCAAGTTTTAACTGAAATCTCTTCCAAAGTTTTGATTTATTTAAGATTTCTCTTTAGCCAGTGCATGCTGTTGCCCAAAAGTTCTTGTGCAAATATTCCATGATTCAGGGAGAACATGATACATCCTCCCTGCTCCACAACTTATTTTCATGAAAGTCACAGGAACTAAATTATTCTGTCAGCTTTAATTCTGTCTGGAGTAAGCCAGTAGATTCAAACATTATTAAATAACAGGGATACACCCTCAGATATACCTCTGCTTACATGACATGACCACATAAACCTCATTCCTACAAGAAAATAACCTAAAAATCATTCCTGATCAAACTTGTGACTTCCAGCTCACTGAAAGCTCTGATCCCACTCACTGTCGAGGGGTCCCTGCTTTTCAATTTGTCTTCAGTCATCTCTGATACAGCTTCTGCAGGTTCAATTTTTAAAGCTTAACCTTAATTTTTAAAATATCACAGCTGAAATGGCTCCAGGAGATGAAGATTTAAGAAAAGCTCTAAAATTTACAAGACCCTTGAGAGAAGCTGAAAACTTGGAGAAAAGGAGCAGCACGGGAAAAAGCAGAACTAATTGAAATGAGTGATCCAAAGGCAAACAACAAAAAATCCCAACAAAACAAAACAGAAAGAGAAAGTACAGGTGTCTTTTCTTTCTGTTTCTGATTGTCCAAACAAACAGTGTTGTCCCTTATCAGTGCTACAAAAGAACAAGGATCCAATCCATGGGATGGAAGACAGCACTCCTGAGGAAATTGTCCATGCTACAAATCTTATCAGGATTATTACACAGCTGATGAGGTTTTGTGCTCAGAGCTCCCATTGGTATGGGTGCACTCACTTCAATGCAGTGGTGAGAGGGCTGCTTTTCTTTCCAAAAAAGCAAAAGCCACGTGCCAGGGTGAATGAAATGTCACTTTAATACTTTGTAATAGCAAATTACAAATACATAAAAATGGTGTTGGATAATATTCAAGCAAATAACACTCAGGTTCTCTAACTTCTGTTACCTTCTTCACACTGTACATATTAAATGAAATTATATAGCTCATTATTTAAAGCATGCCCAGATAGGTTTGTGGGGTCAGGACCTTACCTGACTACTCAGAACAGTTCCCAATATATAAGAGCACTCCTCACAGCTGGCACA
The DNA here is from genome assembly GCF_017590055.1 of Onychostruthus taczanowskii. Taxonomy (NCBI): domain Eukaryota; kingdom Metazoa; phylum Chordata; class Aves; order Passeriformes; family Passeridae; genus Onychostruthus; species Onychostruthus taczanowskii. The sequence continues at coordinate 11,663,028 of NW_024498906.1, forward strand.
AATAATTGCACACGCTGAACTATTGAGGTCCTGCCTCATCAAATGAGACAAGCACTTTCCCAGATCTCTTATCTTAAATAGACTTTCAGTATCTATTTAGGCACAGTAATAAATGTGTAAATGTATTGGGGGGGGCAAAACTCTATCCTACATACAACTGCTAGAGGAATTAAGCTTACTCTGACATCCTTTAGCAATTACCAAGTTATGAATATTACAACTGTGTGCAAAACATAATGTTCACCTGCACTTAACCTGTTCAGATCACTTCTCGTGCCTCTTGACTGTGTACGTGGCAACTCTTTCTTAATTAAGCTTTCAAAGGCAACATTTACATAGAGGTGAAGGCTGCTTCCATGCAGGTGGCACTAATCTGTACTCATAACTTGTGGAATAAAGCCTGTAATTGCCGTGATAAGACTGGAATAATCTAAAGAGAACAGGGTTTCCCCCCAGATTTCCATAAAAACCAGGTGAGTTTTCAAGTGTTGATCTCCTGACAATGGGAGGCCTCTGGAGAAAACCAGTTTCTCCTTTCGTCATTCCAAGGGAATAAAAGGATGTAGTAAGACATGTCAACAGCTTAGATGTCCTCTGGCTGTTTGGAGAGCATTCCCAAGAGTAGTCTTGGTGTGCCCTGTTTGCAGGCACAGCACATTCACATCTGCAGCCACAACTTTACGTGCTATAGGAGGAGCCTGGAAAAAACGTGTGATTTACTTTATAGTGGATACAGCTTTTAAGATCTTAAAGCTGAAATTAATGAGTTAACTCAGTCTAAATAAATGCCGTTGCTTGAACTAGATCACGGAGATCTGCGTAACTCGGCTGGGAACACTCCCTCTGGAGAAATTAGGAGCTCGTGTCCCACAGCAGGACTTGGGCTCAGACCAAGAGCTGGCACTGCAGTGCAGCACTGCTGCAAGGAGTTTCTGTGCAGGGACCAGGGATGCCATCCTTTCAATCAGCTGTTATGGGCTTATGTTTTTCTACTCTGTTCAGTAGAAAAACCAACCTACTTAAAGCCTCTTTAAACAAAAGGAAAAATTAGAAATGTCTTATTCAATATTTCTTCTCATGTTAAATCAAATTTGAATTTTTCCAGAGCTGTACATTAGCTGAATCACTGGCTGCACACTACTCACTCCATCTGTTTATATGGTTGAGTCACTGCATTACCAATATTTTAACACGTTACTTGGAAAGAATTTTGGGCGATCTGGAGGACAACCCCCCAGAGCTCTGTAAGATAATGTTCCCTTCTCTGGATTCTGTAGCACCATACTCTACTCAATGCTCCCTTTCTGCTACCACAAAGATGTTAATTGGAACAAATGGCTATTTTAGAAATAAAAGCACGGCTTCCACTTAAAAGCTGAAGATCGAGCTGTGATGTAGAAATCCACTGTCACCTCCCTGTGTGCCATGTCTTGCCCTGGGAACTGTGCAAGGAGTTTCATGGTGATGGAACAAACATCTTTCACAACCCAGCATATCCTTTTTCCACTTGAGATACTACAAACAGGTTATTTTCTGAGGGCAAACTGTCTGTTTTTAACGATGCCGAAAGCTGAGGGTATTTTACTGTTCCAAGTTTCTTCCAAAATGTGCTGTACATAAAAAAAAAATAAATTATTTACCTCTGTGTAGAAGGTCAGGAGGGTGGAAGGGGCCAAAAAAACAGGGTTGAAAAACAGAGTCAGAAGGACAGAGGTGGAACTGCTGATATACATTTTATTTTACAAAAAACATAAAAAGAGAATATTTTGTATGAATGTAACCATGGAGGACTATGAATGCATTCATGTTATTCTGGGAGTTGAGCAGCAGAAAGTGAAACCAACTGAAATAAAAACCAGCGAGACTAGTTTTACTTTTCAGACCAGGGGTTAGATCCAACTCTTGCAGAAGTCGGTGGAACAATTCCCACCGGCTTGAGCAGGATTTGGATTCAGCAAAGTGAAGTGCAGAAAAAATGACCAGGAAGCACTAATGAAAGGTTCTCAAACACTGCTCTGCAGAACACTTTCTTCAGTCCACAGAGACGTGACTTCCCTCTCCATTACTCATTTACTTCCAGCTGCTTTTATGGGTTTCTGCATTTTGGAGCTCTGAAGGACTGAGAGGTGTTGGTAGCCAGGAATGAGGATGGCCGGGCAGCAGAGCTGGTGCTTTTGGAGATGGAAGAGGAAAGAATCTGATGCTGAGCAAATAGGGAAGGAATAAAGAAGGGGCTATCTGAAGGAGCAGAAGGCCATTAGGCTGAGAGGCTTAGGTGGCTTCAGTGAGGATTAGGTGCTTTGCTGCCTTGTGCAACTGTCTAGCCAGGCATGAGCTCCCAGCACAAAGCAGGAGCAAAGCTGAGCCCCACACAGACGTCTGCACGGAGCTGAAAGCAAATAGGAAATGCCAAGGGCAGAAGCCTTCCACAAACATTCCCCTTCTCCTCTCTGCCAAGGTGGGATTTGTGGAAACTACCCTGCACCCCCACCCCTGGGGTGAAGGCAGCCAAGCCCATCTCTGATGGTCCACACTGCAGCACCTGCACATCTCCAGGCCCACATCCACATTGACACACATTCCTATCACCACATCTGGCTGAAGCCCAGAGCTTCGGAGCAGCCAGGCCTCTGGACTGGGCTCTGGATCAGCTGGTGGGTTACATTTGGGGCAGCATTCCCATTAATGCTTTCAGGCTCTTCCTCAACACAAGGGGCTGCTGTCATCTGGGTACAAGGACAACACAGGCATTTAGGTTGGAAAAGACCTCCAAGATCATCAAGTTCCACCTTTATGGATCTCGCTCTTGTCAGCCAGAGCAAAGCACTGAGTGCCACATCCAAATGTTTCTTCAACACCTGCAAGGATGGGGACTCCAACACCTCCCTGGCAGCCCCTTGCAATGCTTGGCAGCCCTTTCCATGAAGAAATTCTTCCTGATGTCCAACCTGAACCTCCCCCAGCACAGCTTGAACCTTTCTGAATCAGAAGTTGCAATCAGACCATCATATTCAATGGCCATTGGCAGACTTCTCCTCCATTAATTCCTTTATTCCCATTTTTGAACAGATTACAATTCTACAATGTCCTTTTGCCTGCCAATAAGTCTCTCTTGGAATCAGATTACCCAAGTCAGCTTTTCCTCACAAGAAAGAGGAGATACAAGAGACTTTCTAGGCAGTTTTTCTAAGATTTATTGATAAGAAGGCATTCTAGGAAAGAAAGGCTGTGTCAACACCTTGCAGAGCAGTAAGGTACAGAGATCCCCATACTGGCTCTGCATGAAATAGCTTTGGATCTGGAAGCAGCAAAGGAAATACCAGCCTCACACTGTGCCCTGGTTAGCTGGTGGGCTGGGAGGCAAATGGGCTTGAGAATGAATGCTCTGCCAGCAAGGCAGTGCTGCTTCTGGGATCCAGGCTTGAATCCCTGCCAAGCTCTGCTTCTTCCTCTGAGGAAGGCTGGCCCATCCAGCCCTGGGCTGGGGATGGGCAGCACAGAGATGCTTTGTGCATGGCCTTCTCCCAAAGCTCTGCAAAGCCTGCAGCTACAGACCCAGCTCCCCCATGAACCACCAAACTGGGCAGTGACTTTTCAGCCCTTTTCAGTTTGCAGCCTCCTGTTTATTTCCCAGAGCAGGTGCAGAGAGACTTAAGCCTCCTCCCACAGAAGGGGTAGGGCCTTCTGGGAGAGGGGCTGTGCCCATCCAGCACTGGGATTCTTCCTTATCACACACAACATTTATTCATTGACCAGCACAGAAAAAAAACAACAGAACAAAGCTCTTTAGGGGGAGGTTTAGGTTGGATCTCAGGAAAAAGCTTTTCACCCAGAGAGTGGCTGGGCACTGGAAGGAGCTCCTCTGGGCAGTGGTCACAGCCCCAAGCCTGAGAGAGCTCAAGGAGCCTTTGGACAATGCCTTCAGGGACATGGTGGGATTCTTGGGGTCCCAGCTCACAGCTCCAGGCAACAGCCAATGCAGCTGTTAGCAACTCATTCCCTTTTACTCATGCAAGGAGTAAGTCATATCAGTAGGATTTTTCTTTTTTAAATCTAGTAAGTGAAGTTCATGTAGACTGCGTCTCTTTTCTCATAATCTGTGTATTTTCAAAGAAATAAAGAATCCCAGAATGGTGTGGGCTGGAAGGGACCTCAAAGATCCTCTTGTTTCACTCCCCTGCCATGGACAGGGACACCTTCCACTAGACCAGATTGCTCAGAGCTCCATTGAATCTGATCTTGAACACTTCCAGAGATGGGGCAGCCACAGCTGTGCCAGGGCCTCAGCACCCTCACAGGGGAGAATTTCTTCCCAATATCCGGTCTAAACCTGCTGTCTGTCAGTGTGAAGCCATTCCCCCTTGTCCTGTCACTCCAGACCCTTGTGAAAAGTCCCTCTCCAGATCTCTTGCAGGCTCCCTTCAGGTATTGGAAAACCACAATTAGTTCACCCAGCATATTTTCATAGCTTTAGTGTCATAAATACAGCATTGATCATGGGCAGAGAGACTACACTGGAATCAGCAGAGAGCCTTCAAAAGGTGCCAGAAACAATACTGCTTCTGGCTTTGCAGGTTCATAGAGCAGGGCCAGCACTGCAGGCCACTTCATGACTAAACCCTGTTCTCCTTAAGTAGTTTAAATTAACAGAAAAGACAGCAATGAAATCCATCCTTCTCTGCCCCCTCCCCATTTCAGGGATTTACAGTTCAACCGCCTCCAGGGTTTGCTTCCCTCAGTTCTACTTTCTGACAACTATCACTAAACCCAGTCAAAACTGTACTTTTGTTTTGCACTGCCTTCTCCAATTCTCTTCTAAAAATGGTCATGCTTTTGCTTTTCCAGTCACACAGGAATCAAAAAGCTGTTTCAAACTCAGCGTGTTTGTCCCACTACAACATCCCACATATAAAACGTGTGCCTACTTTGCATGTCAGTCTTCATTATTTTCTTTACAGATACAGGGAAACAATCATGAAACAGTGGATTTTTTTTTCCCTCAGTGCTTTTTCAGGATGCTGGCATTCCTTTGGCTGCCAAGGAAGATATTCCCTGACTCCACAGTCTCCACAGGCAGCAAGCCGCTGAGCTCCTGTGATGCACAGTTTGTGCAAAATACTGCCTTTGCACAGTGAGATTCAATCCTGTCTGCTTTTAGGGACATTCTTTCTTTTTGAAAACTTGGGAACAAAGTTTTGTATTATCAAAGGTTTGTTGTTTTGTGTTTTTCCCCCTCCAATTACTGTAACACAAGCTGCATGCAGCCAGAATCTGTGTTGATTATAAATTCCAGCTGCTCCCCTGGTCAGTGCAGTGGTAGGACGCTACTGAGGCAGTTAAACATGGAAAAATGGAAACTTTCAGAGCCTCCATTTTCCTGTCATACCTAGAGCCAGCCTTGCCCCTTTCTCATCCTCCCGTTCCGCTTTGTATCACCACCTCCACTGCTGACAGTCCTTTTTTCAATGGGAATATCACAGCTGCAGCCACTGCCAGAATCTCTTGGCAAAGGAGCTGCTCTCTGAGTCAGAGCCTAATGCCATTACAAGGTCTGCAACAGCTGCAGCAGTCAGACATCTGCAAGTCATTTGAACATTTTATGATGAATAAAAACTATCCATTACATAGACCTATACATTATATATTAACCCTAATACTTATTCAGTTACACTAACAATAACCTTTTCCCTCTGCATGCTGTAAACTTCTTTGGCTGAAGCACATGGTAACAGAGATACTCAGAGCTCCAGTCTGGTGGAGCAGTCCCTGTGTACATATTACCTAACTTTTCTACCTATTTAACCATGAAATGATGGAAAGAAAGAAAGAAAGTGAATGCAAAGCTATAAAAACTCATACCTGCATGAGGAAACCATTTTTATATAATTGCATGAGACCGCATACAAACGGATAGGATACAAAACAATGAGAAATGCAGAGGAAGAATGAGAACATGGACTCAAAATGTATAGTGAAGAGATCAGATTATGATATGCACAGATCTCAGAGCCATCCAGATGTCTCCAGCCAGCAACCTGATCCTCAACACCGCAGCCAAGCCACTTGAAATCTAAAAAATCTAAAAAATCAGAATACCAAAGATAGAGGAGCAAGGCTTATGGATAAAGAAACTGGAGTTGCGAGTAGTTAAAATCCTTTAAAATAATAATGACAATAAAGAAACATAAATGTGGTTTCATGAAGGAAATATATCCACAGCCACAAATTATGAAGTCAGCCCTCCAGGACATTGCATTCCTCATGCAACCTGCTGAGCCTGCTCCACATAAAGAGGTGTAAAATACACTCACCGGCTGGGTGACTTCAGGAGTGGAGCCCCATGTGTGATTCCTACCACTGAGTCCTCTGCATATGTACACTTTACAACACTAAATGCAAACTGGGCAAGACTCCTCTCCCTGAGTTTCACCATAAGAGTTTTAAAGAGACAAGGTGAAAGTCTGGCATGGCAGAAGTTACCATAAATTCTCCATGAGGTTCATCCAGAGCCAGAATTTTCCTAGCAATCCATATGCACGAGAATATGCTTTCATGTTTGTTCATTTGTATCATTTGCAAACTCTTTGGATTCTCAGAAATGCACCCCTACTGTTTCCACTCACTTTTAATCTGTATTGCACGTGGCAGTTTGGTGCCCATCATTGGATTGCTTTGGAAGCAGAAGGTCAATTAACTTCCACTTTCACACCAAGTTTAATGTGTGGATTAATAAACCGGAGAACAGTGTAGGTTTAAGTAAGAATCAGACAATAGGATTGCCGTACAGTTAGAAAAGTGACTTTTAGGAAATGTTTTCTTGACTTGATCTGCTTCCTCTGTGCAGTCAGAGGCCAAACTGTTTATTTTACTGGCAATCCATCTTTATTGCTTGTGTTGGCTTTAATGTTTCCATTCAGACAATCCACACATTAAATATGAGAAAAGCCCTAATATCCTAAAATCCTAATAAGCTTACAAATCATTCATTTAAAGTGGATTCAAAGGGAGTCCAGCAAAGTTCTTTTTTTTAAGGATTAGAAAAGCATTACATTTCAAGGATGAAAACCCACTTTACCTATGGCAGATGGGACATTTTACTTGATGTGACCAAATCCCCACCATCAATTTGTGGAGCACCTACCTCCCACAAAAATTTTTAAAAAGAAAAAAAAAAAAGAAAAAAAAATCCTGGCCCTTCTGATGGCAAAGATAACTTACCCAGCGTGACGTGACGCAATGATGCCTTTCTAAGTCAGCAGCCAGCCAGCTGTCTCCCTGCTGCTGCTCCTGCTTTTCCCATGCTCCTGGAGCAGGCAGGCCACTTGCACAGCCGCTGTCAAGTCAAAGGGCAAGAGCAAAGCTTAGAATAAACACGTTGTTTTCACCCGCTCGCTTGAAGTGCTGCCAAATCTCTAAACATCAGCGCACATAAATCGGTGAGGATCACGGAGCCTGAGGCCCGAGCAGCAGCTGGAATCTTGTAGCTGTTACCTGGAATCCTAACGTCCGAATAAACAGCTTCCCCATTCCTTGAGGCTACGTGGAAAATCTCAAAAAACACAATCGTAAAGGTGCGGCCAACACCAAGGAAAAGAACCCCCAATTATTTCTTTCTTTGGTTCTCTTTTTTTATAGTCATCTCAAATGTGCAGCGATGGAAGCAGAGGGGGGAGGAATGGAGTGTCCTTTTGGAGATCTTTAAAGATGCTGGTTTTCCAAGACTGTGCAGAAGAAAGCAGCCATTGATTCTAGAGACAAATACTGAAGTTATTCAGAGGGGAGGAAGACTGAAGATAAGCAGCTCTGGGCCCAGCAGTAAAACCCAAATAGCAGGAGCTGAGCAGCTGCAGGAAGGGTAGAATGGTTGATTTTTCTCAGTCCAATGGTGACCTTCAAGAGGCAGGAGTGGGGCAGAGTAGTGAAGTTCGTTCCCTTAACTCCAAGATTCAACAGCTTTGAAATGGTTCTTCAGCAAGGACTTGAGAGAAAAAGCTCCTTCTCCACATCCAGCCGCCAAGAGAAAAGGAGTTGAAAAACACCGATTTCTTATGGCTAACGGGAGGGTGATATAAAAGATGGAGTCCATTGACTGGTGTCCAGAGACAACAACCTGGTATGAATTCCAGCACCATTCCACTTCCCAGCAGCTGGATTTCTCACCAGGGTGGATTGCTGGTTTTGGACACCTCCCCATTTTTTCCTGTCTGTTAACAGTCTTCCACTAGTAAGTATTTGGAACAGTTGTAAAGCTTTTTTTGTATCTCAACGGCCTTGCCATTGCCTGAATGCAGTTTCAAAATCTCTGGCATTTCTGCCCAGCCTATCTGAAGTGTATTTTTGTCACGCTGTTAATAAGCACTGCATCTCCTGGGAGAACCTCAGCTAGCTCAGAGCTCTTAAACAATGTGTGCCCCCAAGACAGAAGTTATAATGAAAAAATGTTTCCCATGTTTTGCTCATTTTTATTCTGGGTTACTTGCTTAATAGATGTGATGTACAAAGAGAAAGTTGGGACCACTAACTCCTCATCTATAAAGTAAGGATGAGAACCCAAGGAATTATGCAACTTGCCAGGCAGCCAGAGGTCTCACAAATGATCCAGTCCAACACCTGAGTCACAAGGACCATCCTTGCTCTCAGTTCCTGCACTTTCCTTCCATATTCTGAGTTTCTTTCCAGCTCCCCTCATATTTCTCCCAGTCCTCAAACTATAGGATGCAGCTCACTTTTAGAAATTACCCAGGAGAGTTTGGGAAACATTCATACAGTTCAGAATGGCCTTGTCTGGCATGATTTTAAGCTCAATTAAAAAAAAAAAAAGCATGGAAGCTGCTTTTTGGAAAAGGAGCACCTGGAAATGAGCAATGGAAGCGTGGAGGGGTGGTGCTCTCAAGTCCTTTTCCAAGCCTCCAGGGAAGAGTAACTCTTGCTCCCTTCTTTGAGGCACAACATGAGCATTTGTGTAGCACAAGGTGTGTCATGGCTTGCACGTTCCCTCTCCCCTGCCAGAGAGATGCTGTCACACATTTTAGAAACCAGTTGTACCCCCATGGCCAAATGGAATAGCAAGAGCACCTCACTATCATGGACAGACCAGAAACAGAAAATGAAGCAAAATCACAACCAAACACCAAAAAAAAGCAAGCATAAATAATCTATATTAGCTTATTTTTTAGGAAGTGTGTGTTTGGGAACGGGCACTGCCATGTGAACCATATTTCAGACTGGAATAACAAAAACAAGCCCACTAAGAATTTTAGGTGTTGATTTTAACAAAGACATGTGGCATGGGCTCTGTGAGTGTTAGAAATTAAAATGCATATAGGCTGTATTCTGTGATGCTACAGATTTACAGAAACATGTTCCTGTCAATCTATTTTGCAGTTAGAAGTTTGTAAAGAGGCCAGGAGAAATTTTGAGACTGACTCCACCCACCGAGCCAAAGTTTTTGGGATATTTCATTATAAATACATGTACTTAAACATATGTCTCTAACTATGCATTGATACATTCTACCCCAAAACTGCCACATATCCAAGACTTCCAGAGGTGGGTATCAATTTCTAAGTGTAATTGAATGTTTGTAGGCAAAAATAAAAAAGGGGAGCTCAGAAATATTTGTAGATTGTATTAGGAGTGATCTTGAACTGAACACTGAGGATAGTATCTAAGTTCTGAAATCATAGAATCATAGGAATTTTTAAGTGTAATTGAATGTGTGTAGGCAAAAATAAAAAAAGGGGAGCTCACAAATATTTGTAGATTTTATTAGGAGTGATCCTGAACTGAACACTGAGGATAGTATCTAAGTTCTGAAATCATAGAATCATAGAAAAAAATATTTAAAATTCCACTAAAAAGAGCCACATGAGAGGAGAAGGATGGTCTGGAAACTTGTTGGGATATTTTGTTTAAAATCCTAAGAGTTTAATTAATGTTACTCAGAGTTGAGAGGATCTCTGGTTATGGAGTCTATCACTCAGGTGTTACAGAAGTAACCTGGTTTGAAGGGGACAGTAAAGGGGATTTCTACCTTCAATCACCTCCTTGGAGAGGGCAGAAAATACAAAGCCAGGCTTGTCAGAAATGTGGAGTAAGGATCAGCATCAGGAGACAAAAAAATAAAAATCCAATTAGACAACAGGTGACGGCTTTTTGTTTGTCTTTTAAATCACAAGAGTGTCCAAATGCTGGAGAAGGTGACCAGAGAGCCTCCACCCTTGAGTATATTCAGAACTCTACTGGACAAGGTCCAGGACAAGCTGATCTAATTGCAGCTGCTGCAGAGCAGAGGACTGATCATCTCAGGACTTCCAAGCCCAGTCTGCACAATTCTGATGTTATGATGCTACGCAGGATACTGGGACTGTGCTCACTCACTGCACAACAGCCACTGACTGGACCCACCAGCAATTCCAACTGTTTGGAACAGACAAGCAGTGGCATCTCTTGTGGTGAGAGAAAAGACTGGGGCAGGTTTTTAGGGCTCAGTGGAAGTGTTCTGTTGTGGAACACTGGGGATGTTCTGTGGAAGATCTGTCAGTGCACTCAGTGAAAAGTCTCATGTCTCAATTTGAAAGAAAACTTGAAGAGATCCTTATAGATTTCAGTTCTCATCATGACTGGAGTGGTAGACCACTACCAAGGCAGTTAAACATGGAAAAATGGAAGCTTTCAGAACCTCCATTTTCCTGTCATACCTAGAGCCAGCCTTGCCCCTTTTTCATCCTCCCGTTGGAGGAAGCCCCAGAAGGAGCAAAAAAGTCTTGAACTTGTCATACCTAAAGCTGTAATACCACAGGCTGTGTTTGCAGTACTTCTGGACCTTGGATTAGGGGTTTTCAAAGGCTGAAACCAGATGGGTTCCAAGAACCTGATGGGTTCCAAGCGACTTTGAAAGATCCAAGTGTGAGAAAATGATGAAAAGCAATTTTGTGTAAAGCTGCACTTAAAAAACAAAAAAACCAACCAACCAAACAAACAAAAAAGACAAAGTTTAAAAGAAATCCCCTTTGACAAGGAAAGTGGTTGCTTCATCTTTTCAATGAGGAAAGTGAATTCCACTTTCCAGGTTTTCTTGTACTCTCCCAGTAATGCAATTTACATTGAAAACCCCACTTCTGCAGTCTGTGCTGGGCCTGAACAGCTGGTTTTCACAGTAACTAAGCTGAGACTTAATTTCTTTCACATTTGAGGTTTTCCAGGAATTATGTTAGTATCCTGGATTACACATTCTTCCAAACAAGATCCCTGACTTATCTGACAAGTGCCTAGCACAGCAAGACAAAGTTACTAACGTTACAGAATTTGAGCATATTGTGTCACATCCTGCTTGAAATTTAAATGTTAGCATATGACTCAAGCACAGCAACATCTGATAATAGCCAGGGACAAAAACATGAAGGCTGTTTCATTGAAATCCAGGAAAACACAACAATGAGAAAAATTCTTGGTGCCTTTCTTGCATAATCTGCCTTCCCAGGGCAGACTGGTTCATGAGCAGGGCAAACCTAAGATGTGCATCACAAAAGTTACAAGGCTATTTGACTCCCAGCTTCATTTTAGAGATGCAGGAAGATCACCAGAAGACAACAAGGCAGGGTTACCTGGACAGAAAAGGCATCCACCATTAATTTTTGCTGTGATCTTGAAACAAGGGTAGCAAAATGCCCATCCCCAAACCAGATCAGAATCTCCTTAGTTAGAAAGGTAGCTGAGCAGAGGGTGGGAGTTGACTGAAAGCAAGATACACTTCGACCTCAGCTCACTCTTCCTGGGCTGATCCAGTCCCTGTTTAGAACACCAACCCTCCTGAGAAATAAAAAGGGCACGAGGTGAGCAAGTCTGACTCCCAGCAGCCAGCAGTGACAGCTACTGTGGGCAGGCTGAGTAAGTACACATTTCACTTTTACTGTGCAGAGTCTGACAATCTGCAGCCTCCTCCTGCAGTCCCAGAGCAGCTCAGAGCACAGTGCAGCTCTGAGGCTCAGGTTACCTCGTGGAGTCTCAGGTAATAACAAATCACAGCAGCATTACTGGGGCCTCCTGTGGGCCCTTCTCAAAGGAAGACCCCGAATCTTTCATGTTTTTAATGCTAGCAGCAAATTTCTCTCCCTTTTACAAGTACACAGTGAATGGGACCATTGGTATCTCCAAGTGACTTTCTGCTCTTTATTCCTCAGCACGTGGATTTATACATTAACAGATTTCTAAATTTCAGCTGGAGTCACTAACATGCTCTTTATTTTTTACAGGACAATAAAATTGCTTGCCAGGGGTTTCTGACTTAAAATTCTACACAGCAAATTGATGTAGGCCTCTTGATCCTTCTTACCACATTTTTGCCAAGTTCCAGTATAAAATATCTGCTCTACTAATTGCACCCAGGGATTCACATCCCATATCCAGATAGACTCCTAAAGCTGACTCTGTTTTCCCTTTGATCTTGCCTGGTCTGTTGCTTGAAAGAATACAGACAGGTGATGGAAAATGCTGGAGTTATTGCAAGAACTGCTTAAAGGCCAATTAACTCCAAAAAAGCCCAAAATGAACAAGAAGCCAAAATGGAACTAAACCCACAACAGCTGGCGGCCATCAAGGCGATTTTCCCAGAAGGCAGAAGACTGTTACTAATAGGATGGAAATACAAAATTTACTGAGACCAACTGTAACTGCTGATAACGTGTATTGAGAAGTGCCTCATGGCTCACATTTTCTGCAGAGCAAGACTGAGGCTGGACAGCAATTTTAACTTTTAGTGTGGGGAAAAAAAGAAGTGGGAAATTAAGCTCCCAACAATTAGTACCAGGAGCTGTTTTCACCCTTATGGTATTTTCATCACATTTAAAAATAATTGTTCGAGTGTTTCTATCCATAGCAATAGGTTTTTTCCTGAAAGTTTAATCAACACAGTAAAAGTCTATTAGGAACTGCCCACTGAGATTCTCTAACATTTAAAATTATTTCAATTACTGCTGGAGCCCCAACAGATGATTAAATAAAGTTGTATGTTCTGTTCTCCCTTTACAAGAGCAGAGGTTTTGAGATGTTTCAATCACATTACATAAACTTGCATTCCTCCACTAACACAAAACATTCACTCTAGCCACAGGAGACAAACACTTCTTGTGCTGCTCCCAGCCAATGATTATAACTCCCAAATCCAGAGTAAACATTACCTCTTCAGAGCTGGGAACACGTTTGTGTGCAAGGAGCACAGCCCACTGCAGTACAGTGACACCAAATTAAACATGGCACATACTCCACAGGAGCTGAATCCCATGGGAATCTTTGACACGGTCCTGGAAGAATGGTCAATATCCAAAGTTTGAAGACACTGAAAAGTCAAAAAGACTTTTTTACACTATCACCAAATAATATATATGGAGAGGTAGAAAAGATACTTTTATTCAGTGATAATTCATTTGCAGTTCACTCATTGAAGTCAAGAAGTGAGGGACTCCAACAGCGAGGAAGCCCAAGTTATTATGCCTTTATTATTTATTATCTGATTTCAATCACACAGATGAAGCAGCAGTGATAAACAGAACAATTCACCATCCTGCCTGGTGTTTGCTGTAAGTGTGGCTCTCTCAGTGCCTGGGTGATGGCCTTCCAGAGGAGGGCTGAGGCTGCCTGTACTTTGCGAGGACAGCGACATAATCGTGAAAGGTGAACGTGTGATATTCGTGGTGCTGCAGGTTCTTGTAGGTGGAATTATCAAACTCCTCTGGAGCAGGCTGAGCTGTCTCTGTGAAAACAAACAGCAACTGGTGACTATGAGGATGCCACACCAGAGGACAGTGTTTTTAAGCACTGAATCAGCCTTCATAAATTGTCAGATCCCTCATCCAGTCAACATTTGAAAGAAAAAAAAAGTCAGCAACTTTAACAAAAGGAGAAGTTTAGTGAGTCCAGCTGGTGCCTTGTCTGGCCCTAAAGCAGCACATGCAGTGGGGAACAGGGATCAGCACAAGGCATCTTGTACAGCACAGGTTTTAAACCCAAAGCACCACCTAATGCTGGGGGTGGACAGGGCAGAACATTCAATTTATCTCTGGAAGACATATGTCTGCATTTCCTGGCTTTCTCATATTTGCCTTGGTTTTCATTCCAGCCAGAACAGTAGGTGACATTCTTAGCAAACCAGGAGGGGCAAAGGAGCAGTACAAATGATGTATCATCCTGTCAGACCACGAGATACAGCTCTTAGAGCTGCTTTACACATTGAATTTTTGCCATGGGGAGAAGCGATGGAATTAGCAAGATCTCCACCATTTAATTTCAAATGAGGTTATATCAAACAGTAATCTATCAAGAGCCTGTGATGTAAATTTCTTTTAAATAGAACCTTCTAACCTTTGTATTAGCTATCCTTCAAAAAAGAATAACCCAATAAAGTTATTTAGAACTCCTTACTTCCTGTTAAAGCCAACATTAATTCTTATGCTTTTAGAATATTATGCAAATCTAGGCAGTATCATTTACATAAAAGGTTCTTACACAGGCTGATTTTACAACTGAGCAAATTGCAAGAAATAAAACTTTACTCCCAGTATTAATTTATTCTTGCACACCCAGAGTTTTAACAACAGAAGACACACAGTTACTGAAAAGCTTTGCTGTATAAATTTGTTTGTGGTGGTTCAGGTTAGACTGTACTAAGCCCTTATTTTAACAAGTCCATCAATGATAAAAACACAAGAACTTGAACACCAGGATTTCCCTTTACTTATGAAATAATTACTGCAGTGTGAAGCTATCAGATTAAGAGAAATATCTGTAGCATTTAGCAAGGCTTGCTCATAAAACTCAAGGCACTAAGTCATGATTTCAGCAAAACATGACAGGAAATATCCCTGTGCCTGCTGCTCAGCTCTCCTGACAGAGCTCACAGGAGATGAGATCCAGAGAGAAAAGGCAGATGATGCTCTTTGCTGCAAAGAGCCCCAGGAACAGGCAAGGGGAGGCAAGAGTAGCTCAACCTGCAAGAGCCAATTGTTCCAAATTCAGAGACAGATGTGTAGGAAGGAAAGCAGATGGAGCCTTGTTCTTCCTGCCCAAATACACTGCACTTGACTTCTCAAAGGAAAAATTTATTCCTGAGTTCATCCTCCCCACACTTCATCCTTCATCTCTGCTTTGTCTCCTGAAGAGCAAGCACTTCTCAGGATGCTCTGACGAAATGAATCACAGGCCTGTTTCTGAGTTCCCAGCTACAACTTTGCTCCTCACTCAGCAGTTCATGGCAGCAGTTTTTGCTGACTGCTCTACAAAGGGATGACATCACCTGAACATCCAGGTTTGCATTGAGAAAAATTCTTTTTACATGTTTTGTGTGGCTGCTGCAGAGTTTGCAGACATAAGGACACAGGGGCAGGACAGGAGTTACAGGTGGTACAGTCAGCTGGGAATGCTGAACAAGGAAAAGCAGTGGCTGCTCTCAAAGAAGGAAGAGAGAACAAGATACAAATGGAGACACCAGGAAAGAAAAACGTTTGAGCATCTAGAACTCCACTGTGGATGAATGGTGAGAAAAGCATCATCTGTAGATAAAAACAAAGACCCCCCAAATTTTTGTTACTTTTAAAAGAAAGCTTATGCTGTTGACTGCAAGAAGGACCAAGCAAATCGAAATATCGCTTGCAAACAGTGCAGCATTTTGGTTTTTAAATTGTAGAATTATTTAGGTTGGAAAAGACCTCCAAGACTGAGTCCAGCACAGAGTGCCACTTCCAGTCATCTGAGCTGCCATCAAGGAAGAAGGAAAAGAAACAGAAGAAATGATGAGCCAATTAACCCCTCAAACAGAAGGCAGACCTTTTACTCAGCACCATCTGAGTGTACAATTGCAATTATTTTGTCCCTTAACCTGGTCAGGCACTTCAGAGCCACACAATGGCTGAGGTTGGAAGACACCTCTGTAGGTCAGCTGGTCCAAAGCCAAATGCTCAGGCAGGGTCAGCTAGAGCAGGAGGCCCAGGGCCCTGTCCAGACAGCTTTTAAATGTCTCCAAGTTGGGTTGGAGACCCCACCACCTCTCTGTGCGACCTGTGCAGTGCTCTATCACTCACAGTAAAAAAAGTGTTTACTGATGGTCAGGCAAGACCCCGTGTTTCAGTTTGTACCCACTGCTTCTTGTCCCATCACTGTGCACCACTGAAAAGCCTTACCTCTGTCTTCTTTGCACTCTCCTTCTGTTATTTCCACACCTGGATAATGTCCTGTCTAAACCTTCTCTTTTCTGGGCTGGACAGTCCCAGCTCCCACAGGAGAGTTACTCTAGTCCCTCCATCATTTCAGTGGCACTTTGGTGGTCTCTGTCCAGCAGCACCATACCTCCCTTGCACTGGGGAGCCCCAAACTGAATACTGCACCCCCTGTGCACCTCAGCAGGGGAGGAGCTGCAGCTCCCTCAGCCTGCTCCTCCCAGGTCACCCTTGGTGGCCTTTGCTGCAAGAGCACGTTCCTGGCTCACGTTCAATTTGCTGTTCCCTTGGTCCCCAGGGTCTTTCCTGAAGAATGATACTCAAGCAACCTTACAATTAATGCTGCTTTGACTTCCAAGCAGGCAAATTCTTTAATTCAAAGTGGCAATGAGAAGAGGGGTCTGAAGAATGGCAGATTTATATTGCCTAAGATGCAAAGCAGAATCTCAACAGATCAGGACAGAGAGACATCTGCTACTGAGATACACAAAATGAGATCAGCAGGACCATCAATTAGCAGGATGGCAGCAAATGAGAAGGGCAGGTCAGATAGGGAAGCACAGCTGAGGAGATGATTACGTGATGCACGATGGTCTTTGCTGAAAACACACCACTGTCCCCTCCCCAGCTCTCTACAAAACTGACTCACTACTTCCACACAAGTTGCTTGCAAGCTTCCAGTCTCAGAGCCAGCAAGGCCTGTTTCTGGCACTACACTATGATTTCTCAAAGCCTTCTGAAATCTGAAACATTGACAGCTTGAAAAACGAAACATCGAAGCAAAACCCAAAAAAAACCAAAACAAAACCAGAAAGATGGCAGGGTTTAAGCAACAATGAGATGGCACCAAATTTGACTCATGAGAATGGCAGCTACCAAATCCTTCCAAGAAAAGAGAAGAATGAAAACAAGTGTTGTCATATAAAACCCATGATTTCACTCACAGTGGAAACAATCTTGTTTCCATTTTGTAAGTAACTGTTTTATGAAACTATAAATACAGAGAAATGAAACCACTTCCTTTCCCAGCATAGCTGGAGACTGAGTATTACTGACAGCTTATAACAATTAGCAGTGAACAATTTATCTTCCAGAGAGTCACTGCCACTCTGCCAGCCTCAGTACAAAGATCAGAGAAGATGCAGAAACCCTTTAAAAAAGTCAAACCCTACATGAACCAATACAGTTCAAACAATTTAAAGCTGTACCCTCTATTGTGCTGCTTTCTCCAGCCTGGACTCCTGCTTCCTGCGTGGTCTTCTCCTTTGCTGTGGTGCCCATCACCAACGTTGTGCTTCCAGAGGTCTCTTCCACTTTAGGAGCAGTTGCTTCTTTTGCTTGCAACTCCTGTGCCTCCTTCATCTTTTCCTTCCCTCCTCCGGATAGCAGATCTTGCTTTTTGTCTTCCTGAGTCACTGCTGAGGTTTTCAGCTGCACAGCTGCTACCTGGGGCCCAGTGGACTTTTCCTCCACGTGATCAGATTTACGAGTGATATTGGTGAGGTCCAGACTTTTCACCACATGTGGTTCTAAGACCAACTTCTGTTCTTTTGGAGGGGATTTTACTTTGGGGTCTCTTGCTCTGGATTTTGATGTTTCCTGGCTGACTGATGTTTTAGAAAATTTGACCTGCTTTACAGAAGACACGTCAATTTCTGGTTTGCGTGGCAGCTTCTTAATTCCATATTCTTTGAGGGATTTCTGGGACAATTTCTCTTTTGTCAGCAGTGATGCCTTTACTGCTATATTCTCAGAAATGATGGGATATCGTCTGGGAAACTCAACTTTAGTTTTAATGACAACTTCTGAATCATCAACATTCTCATCCTCAGAATCTGAGCTAGAATCTGACTCTGAGCTGGATGAAGTCTGTTCCTCAGCTAACTTTTTCCTCAGGCCTCCTCCTCTTGCAGGTGTGGTGAGGTTTTCCTCCTCACGGGAGGAAGCAACTCCTCGCTGAGGAAATGCAACCTCAGTTTTTCTTGACGTGGGCATCCTCGTGTCTTCAGCAGGTTTTGCAGCTTCCTTGAGGGTGGTACTAGAAATGCTCTCCCCTTTGTCTGCAGACAGCAGGAGAGAGCTAGAAGACAACATTTTACGAAATTCAACTGGTGCCTTCACGGCAAGCAGCTCGGTGCTTCCCTGTGGTGCCGCTACATCTAGGAAACGGCATAAAGAGGATTATCATCATTGCATCTAACATCACTATTACTGATCTTAATCACACAGTTCTAACTTTCAGAGATAATCTGCTACAAAAATAAACAAAGTAATTATAATGCTAAATACAGGCATTGCGAAGCAGAAAGTTTTTAGACTTTTTTAAGTTAAAGGAACTGGAGTTCTACGAGCACGTAACAGTTTTTGCTGCTGCGATGCCAAAACTCAAGAGATAAACCCCGATGTTCCTCGCTTTGCCAGACCCCTCCAAGAGCTGGTTTTTCCCTGTGCTTCAACTCTGCAGCACTGGAAAAGGTCTGCAGTCACTTCCCTATCTCAGGTGGGCATTAGGATGGCTCATCAGCCAAGCTCTTCAAGCAATGCTGCAGAGACAACCATGATCTGTGAACAAGCCAGCCAAGCAGAGACACAGTAAAGAGACACAGCCACGGCTGCTTGCAAGAGTTATCCTGGGAGCAGAGGGGAGGGATGACTCCCAAAAGGAAAAGCAGCAGAGTAAGAGATACCTGAGTCCATCCATGAAAGGGTTACTTGTTCACTGCCCTGAGGTGTGCCCCCACAGCTCAACACTATTTCCCCAAGACCTCATCTCCTCCAGGCTTCACTTCCTATTTCTGCTTTGAGAGCTCTTTGTTAAAGAGGCCTTAGAAGATCTCCTGATGCTTCATCTTTGCTTCTGTCCCAGCTTCTTCTCCCTTGTGGATACCTGCATTAAGCTAAACTCTCCAGACAAGGAACCAACGGTCCAAGGAGAAGGCAGCAATTTTCAGGTCCTTTCAGGAAATACATAATATCCCTTGGATGCTTATCATCATCCTCAGGAGGCCGAGCAACAGCAAATACCGTTGTGGTTACAGAAAACAGGAGGTGAAGGAGGACTGGGAGCACATTAAGATTCACCATGGCTGAAATTGGCTGTAGCAAAGCCAACTCCATTACAAGCTGCACCACTTCCAACCAGCAGCAAAATTGAACAGACTTCCAGCCCATTATGCAGATTTTTCTGCAGAGTTTGGAAATCCAGATCTACTTTATATGCTCATAAACAAGATACAGCTCTCCCCTCACTGGTATTGTCTGGTAATACCTTGCATGATTCAAGGAGTTATTACCATTAGTTCTGAACAGAAGCAAGTCTTTAGCAATGTCTAAATGAAAACATCACAGAAGAGACAAGCACATGAAAACAAAAGCAAAGTATTTAAGATAGAAATGCAAAGATTTATCATAACAAAATACAATAAAAGAAGATTTCAAGTTTACAGGTAGTATTTTGAATAATTTCAAGCACATACTTCTCTCTGCCAGATGGAAGGTGCAGGATGGGAAGGAAGGGCAGGGGGAGGCAGCAGGATGGGCAGCCACCTTTGGAAGAGGTCTGACTCCCTGCACAGACTGACCCAGCCAAACAGCAGCCTGGAGAAACTAACACGTGAGGAAGCGTCACTCAGGGTGGAAGAGCTCTTCAGAGAGGCACAGAAGAGTTAAACTAACACAGGAATGGCCAAAGAGAGGATAGACAAGGGAAAGCTGAGCAAAACCTGAAGAAGTATTAATGTTAAAACATCCCAAGAAACCAAGAAGGCAGGGAAAATTCAACTTGACCATTAGTTACTGGGATAATACTTAAAACAGTTAAGTTTGGATAAGTGAAAAAGATAGATTTTATGATTAAAAGCTGAAACATCCAACACAACTGATCCACTTTAATGATGGTATTTCAAACTTTGCACCAGCTAATCTGTAGCTGCATCACTTTGCCCAAAGAACAACACCTCCAAATCAGCCCCAGAAACACCATTCCCAGATGTGTTCCTCCTGATGCCTGGAACATCAGCATCATTCCCAGCATTTATTTAGAGGCTGATCACACTCAGAGAGGTGACAGGCAGAAATTACAGGTCTATTTCCCATCACTGACTCTGTATGTAAACACAACCATTTTATCAAAGCAAGGAAAATTTGCACATCCTGTTCCAGCCAGAATCTGGCACAGGCAGCTGCATCCTCTACATCTCAATTAACCTGAGTGTTTGCAGGGGGAGCAGCTGGCCTGAGAGGGCTCCTGACACAAATCAGAGCTGCAGGACACTGAATCCAGAAACTGATAATAAAGTGCATCTCAAATACACTTCATGCAAAAAGGTAAATCATAATAAAAAGCAATTTGCTGTTCAATCAATCTATGCACTGAAGGCTTTCTTAATGGAACAGCCAGGTTTTTATTTGCTTTGGCATTTAAGAAGGTGGCAGAAGTCTGCCTTCAGCTGCTCTTTCAGTGATCTTTTCAACAGCAGTCAACAAGTCTGATGGCTCCTACATATGGTTCCATGGAGCTTTCCTGTTTCAGCACCTGGATCTCTAATTTGGGACAGGAAACCTCACTGAACCACTGAGCCTCCATTTATACAAACAAGACATCACGCTCTGAAATTTGTTTTGACTTTGGTCAGGGATAAAAGGGTTTAAATATCCTCAATGCAGGATGCAGGGCAGCATCCAAACCAAGGTTCAGGCTTGCAGATCCATGGGGCAAGAAGCATTATAACCAAATTTAACACCCAGGGCCATGGCAGCTTCTTACTCCACTGCCTGCACCTGCTATTTGGGATATTTGGATCTTAGAAGACCTTCTCTAGTCCTTTTATTTTTTAACCCTGATAACCCAAACATTCCAAAGGACAAGGGCAAACATCTTAAGTTAAAAACTAGATTTTACACCTCATTAAAAACACTTCCAGGGGTGGGACAGCCACAGCTTCTCTGGGCAGCCTGTGCCAGGGCCTCATCACCCTCGCAGTAAAGATTTTTTCCTGATATATGATCTAATTCTAATTTCTTTCAGTTTGAAGCCATTCACCCTCGTACACATTGAACAGTGTCACACTGCCCTATCTGGCCTGGCCTTGAATGTTATTAAGGTGAAGGTAAACAGAAAAGAAGTGACAAATAAAACTATATACATATATATGCATATATATGTGTGTGTGTATATATATATATATATATATATACAAATTTATTCCACACAACCAGACCTTGACCTTTACTTTTATTACTACGCAGTACATTTTATCAGACACCCTCGTTTACATGGCGGTGACCTTTCAGTCCTTGTTTTTTCCCAGCTTATGCAGCGCCTCTTCCGAGGCGTGATCCCTCCCCACCTCTCCTCACCCATTCCTTTACTGACACCCCGATACCTCTCACAGCCAAACCACCCTCTTACTCTTTGGCGGCGGCGGCGGCGCCGTCCCGGTGCCGACCGGCTTCGTGCAAAGCCCCCGCGCCTCCAGCTGCAACACCTGCACGGCACAACACAACAAGAGTTAACAGAGCGGGAGGGAATCCCGACAGCTGAGGGGGTGCAGGAATCTCCCGGAGGCGCCCCTTTACCTCGCGGGTCACCGCCCTCCCGCCGCCCCTCAGAGCCGCGGCCGCCGCCATCTTGCCCGCAGCCCTCACGGCGCCCCCGCGGCCTCCCGGTGGGCGGGGCCGGCGCGGGGTGACGTCAGCGCGGGGCGCGGTGACGCAATCCCGCAC